>NC_069502.1:836149117-836449117 GCF_027579735.1 Bombina bombina
TTTTCACCGTTATTTCACTCCCCTAAATCGCTGCTATTACAAGTTCAGAAAAAACAGGCTTGTGCAGGCGATATGGATGCGTTGAGCTCCATACCGCACTGAAATCAAGCGCTGCTTTGACATGCTCGTGCACTATTTCCCCATTAGACATCAATGGGGAGTACCGGTAAAAAAAAGCCTAACACCTGCGATCGCGGAGCGAAAAGCTCCGTAACGCAGCCTCATTGATGTCTATGGGGGAAAAAAAAAGTAATGTTTAAACCTAACACCCTGACATAAACCCAGAGTCTAAACACCCCTAATTTGCTGCCCCTAACATCGCCGCCACCTACATTAGTTATTAACCCCTAATCTGCCGCCCCCAACATCGCCCCACCTATATTACAGTTAGTAAAGCAATAGGTATAGAAGGCGCTAAAAAGCAGTAGGATTTATAGATATGTGGTATCACTTTGTGTCAAGTAGATCAATGTCACCTTATATAAAATAGATAAATGAACCAATACTAGTATAAAATGAAATAGCAATTTTAATCAATATAAAAATCAATCAGAGTATAACTAAAACCCATCAAAGGTTAAAATCCAAAATTCTGATAAAAAAATCTCATAAACAGCTAAAACATATATGTGTTATTACCAGATAAACATTCACACTGCTCATTCAACATTACAATCTCTCAGATTCTTATAGCACATAACAAACTATATAAAAGCCAGTATCACAAGTGTCCAGCTGATACACTAAGTATCAGCTGGACACTTGTGATACTGGCTTTTATATAGTTTGTTATGTGCTATAAGAATCTGAGAGATTGTAATGTTGAATGAGCAGTGTGAATGTTTATCTGGTAATAACACATATATGTTTTAGCTGTTTATGAGATTTTTTTATCTGAATTTTGGATTTTAACCTTTGATGGGTTTTAGTTATACTCTGACTGATTTTTATATTGATAAAAATTGCTATTTCATTTTATACTAGTATTGGTTCATTTATCTATTTTATATAAGGTGACATTGATCTACTTGACACAAAGTGATACCACATATTTATAAATCCTACTGCTTTTTAGCACCTTCTATACCTATTGCTTTACTAATTTATATCTTTTGAATTGTCTAGGGAGGAGACAATTACCATAGTTAGGCTTAGTAGGAGTGGTCTAGCGCTGTACCCTATCTATCTTTGTTATAACCTATATTACAGTTATTAACCCCTAATCTGCTGCCCCTAACATCGCCGCCATCTACCTACACTTATTAACCCCTAATCTGCCCCCAATGTCGCCGACACTATACTAAAGTTATTAACCCCTAAACCTCTGGCCTCCCACATCACTAACGCTACATAAATATATTAACCCCTAAACCTAACGTAACCCCAAGTATAAGTCTAACCCTAACACCCCCTAACTAATTAAAGTGTCAGTAAACCTAAAAAATAATGTTATATAATTCTGCACATAGTGCAGAATTATATAACATTATATTAGCCTTATCTTTATAAAACCTAATATTCCTTTTGATTTTTTTTTTTTTTTTAAAAATGACTGTTTTTCAGACCCGCTCTCTGTGCTCTTCTGAGCGGGTCTGTTTTTATCACACAGCGCATCGGGCCAGCTGTATAGTAACAGCCCGGCCCGACCGCGCCATTATACTCAGTGCAGCAGGTTTTATAAAGATAAGGCTAATATAATGTTATAAAATTCTGCACTATGTGCAGAATTATATAACATTATTTTTTAGGTTTACTGGCCCTTTAAAATACAGCTAAATTAAACTTACAATTATTAACTAAAAATAATTCCTATTTAAAACTTAATACAAACTTACCTGTAAAATAAAACCTAAGCTAGCTACAATATAACTAATAGTTATATTGTAGCTATCTGAGGTTTTATTTTTATTTCACAGGTAAGTTTGTATTTATTTAACTAGGTAGACTAGTTAGTAAATAGTTATTAAATATTTATTAGCTACCTAGTTAAAATAAATACAAAGTTACCTGTAAAATAAATCCTAACCTGCCTTACACTAAAAACTAACATTACAATAAAATAAATTAAATTAATAAAATACAATGATCTACATTACAAAAAAATAAACACTAAATTACACAAAATAAAAAACGAAATTATCAAAAATAAAAACAAATTACTCCTAATCTAATAGCCCTATTAAAATAAAAAGCCCCCCCCCCAAAAAAAAAAAAACCCCTAGCCTACACTAAACTGCCAATAGCCCTTAAAAGGGCCTTTTGCGGGGCATTTTAATAAAAAATACAAACAACCCCCCAACAGTAAAACCCACCACCCACACAACCAAACCCCTCAAATAAAACTCTATCTAAATAAACCTAAGCTAAACATTGCCCTGAAATGGGCATTTGGATGGGCATTGCCCTTAAAAGGGCATTTAGCTATTTTGCTTTGCCCTTTAAAGGTTATTTTTCTCTTTTACGAAGTGCCCAAACCCTAAGTTAAAAATAAAACCTACCCAAAAAAATCTTTAAAAAAAAACCTAACACTAACCCCCGACGATCCACTTACAGTTTGCAAAGTCCGGACATCCATCCTCATCCAGCCGGCGAAGTCCTCATCCAAGCGGCCAGAAGTCTTCATCCAGACGGCATCTTCTATCTTCATCCATCCGGCGCGGAGCGGGTCCATCTTCAAGACATCCGGTGCAAATCATCCTCTTCATACGTTCGCCACCGTACACTGAAGGTTCCTTTAAGGGATGTCATCAAAGATGGCGTACCTTGAATTCCTATTGGCTGATAGGATTTTATCACCTTTAATTCCTATTGGCTGATAGAACTCTATTAGCTGATCCAATCAGCCAATAGGATGGAGCTCGCATTCTACTGGCTGATTGGAACAGCCAATAGAATGCGAGCTCAATCCTATTGGCTGATTGGATCAGCCAATAGGATTTTTTTCACCTTTAATTTCTATTGGCTGATAGAATTCTATCAGCCAATAGGAATTCAAGGTACGCCATCTTTGTTGACGTCCCTTAAAGGGAACCTTCAGTGTACGGTGGTGACCGTATGAAGAGGATGCTCCACGCCGGAAGTCTTGACCCGCTCTGCGCCAGATGGATGAAGATAGAAGATGCCGTCTGGATGAAGACTTCTGGCCGCTTGGATGAGGACTTCGCCGGCTGGATGAAGATCGAAGAGGCCGCCTGGATGAAGACTTCTTGCCGCCTGGCTGAAGACTTTTTTCCACCTGGATGAGGATGGATGTCCGGACTTTGCAAACTGTAAGTGGATCGTCGGGGGTTAGTGTTAGTTTTTTTTTAAGGGTTTTTTGGGTGGGTTTTATTTTTAGCTTAGGGTTTGGGAACTTTGTAAAAGAGCTTAATGCCCTTTTAAGTGCAATGCCCATCCAAATGCCCTTTTCAGGACAATGGTTAGCTTATGTTTATTTAGATAGTTTTATTTGAGGGGTTTGGTTGTGTGGGTGGTGGGTTTTACTGTTGGGGGGGGTTGTTTGTATTTTTTATTGCCAGGTAAAAGAGCTGTTATCTTTGGGGCAATGCCCCGCAAAAGGCCATTTTAAGGGCTATCTGCAGTTTAGCGTAGGCTAGGGTTTTTTGTTATTTTGGGAGGGCTTTTTTTTTTATAGGGCTATTAGATTAGGAGTAGTTTGTTTTTTATTTTTGATCATTTCGTTTTTTTATTTTGTGTAATTTATTGTTTATTGTTTTGTAATTTAGATAATTGTATTTTATTTAATTTATTTATTGTAATGTTAGTTTTTAGTGTAAGGCAGGTTAGGATTTATTTTACAGGTAACTTTGCATTTATTTTAACTAGGTAGCTAATAAATAGTTAATAACTATTTAATAACTAGTCTACCTAGTTAAAATAAATACAAACTTACCTGTGAAATAAAAATTAAACCTAAGATAGCTACAATATAACTATTATATTGTTATATTATATTGTTATATTGTAGCTAGCTTAGGTTTTATTGTACAGGTAAGTTTGTATTTAGTTTTAAATAGGAATTATTTTTAGTTAATAATTGTAAGTTTAATTTAGCTTTATTTTAATTATATTTAAGTTAGGGGGTGTTAGGGTTATGCTTAGGGTTACGTTAGGGATAGGTTTAGGGGTTAATATATTTATGTAGAGTTGGTGATGTAGGAGGCCAGATGTTTAGGGGTTAATAGTTTATTTTAGTATATTTCATTGTGGGGGCTTGCGGTTTAGTGGTTAATAGTTTTATTATAGCGGCGGTGTGGTCGGACGGCAGATTAGGGGTTACTAATATTTAACTAGTGTTTGCGATGCAGGAGTGTGGTTTAAGGGTTAATAGGTTTATTATAGTGGTGATGATGTCGGAACGGCGGAATAGGGGCTAATACATTTTAATAGTGATGGCGATGTCCGGAGCGGCAGATTAGGGCTTAATACATTTATTATAGTGTTTGCTGTGCGGGAGGGCCTCGGTTTAGGGGTTAATAGGTAGTTTATGGGTGTTAGTGTACTTTTTAACACTTTAGTCATGAGTTTTATGGTACAGCTTTGTAACGTAAAACTCATAACTACTGACTTCAGATGGCGGTACGGGATCTTGTAGTTCTAGGCAGTACCACTCACTTTTTGGCCTGCCAGGGAAACTCATAATACCGGCACTATGGAAGTCCTATTGAAAAAAGGCTTTTTTAAAAGTGCGGTACTGACGTTGCGTGACGGCCAAAAAGGTGTGCGGTACGCCTATACCTACAAAACTTGTTTTAAATTTATTTATTTTTATTGGTCAACAACAAGAATGCATCTATATAATTACAACATCAAAAGGAGAAAAAAAAGTAGAAATATCTTTTACAACAAAAAAAATACATATATTTCTCTTGTAAGGTGTATCCAGTCCACGGATCATCCATTACTTGTGGGATATTCTCATTCCCAACAGGAAGTTGCAAGAGGACACCCACAGCAGAGCTGTCTATATAGCTCCTCCCCTAACTGCCATATCCAGTCATTCTCTTGCAACTCTCAACAAACATGGAGGTAGTAAGAGAGAAGTGGTGAAATGTAGCTGTTATTTTGCTTCAATCAAAAGTTTATTATTTTTAAATTGTACCGGAGTTGTACTATTTTGTTCCAGGCAGAAAAATAGAAGAATCTGCCTGTGATTTCTATGATCTTAGCAGGTTGTAACTAAGATCCATTGCTGTTCTCACACATGACTGAAGAGAGAGATAACTTCAGCGGGGGAATGGCGTGCAGGTTATTCTGCTATGAGGTCTGTGCAGTTAAGATTTTTCTAGAAGATGTGAATGCCAGAAAACGCTGCTGATGCCAAATTTATGTAAGGTAAGCCTGAATACAGTGATTTAATAGCGACTGGTATCATGCTTACTTTCTGAGGTAATACTCTTTTATATTTACAATATAAAACGTTTGCTGGCATGTTTAAACGTTTTTATATATACTTTGGTGATAAAACTTTATTGGGGCCTAGTTTTTTCCAAATGGCTGGCTTAAATTTGCCTAGAAACAGTTTCTTGAGGCTTTCCACTGTGTTACTATGAGTGGGAGGGGCCTAATTTAGCGCTTTTTTGCGCAGTAACTTTTACAGACTGAGACATCCAGCTTCCTCCAGGAGTCCCCTGAATGCTATAGGACATCTCTAAAGGGCTCTTAGGCTTTCCAAAATCGTTTGTTGGGGAAGGTATGCCCACAGCAAGGCTGTGGCAGTTTGGTGTGACTGTTAAAAAACGTCTATCGTTTTTTTGATCCGTTTTTTGAAATAATGGGTTAATCATCCATTTGCAATGCTCTGTTAGCTTATTATACACACTGTAAAAATTTTGTTTGATTTACTGCCTTTTTTCACTGTTTTTCAAATTCTGACAAAATTTGTTTCTCTTAAAGGCACAGTACCGTTTTTTATATTTGCTTGTTAACTAGATGTAAAGTGTTTTCCAAGCTTGCTAGTCTCATTGCTAGCCTGTACAAACATGTCTGACATAGAGGAAACTCCTTGTTCATTATGTTTAAAAGCCATGGTGGAACCCCCTCTTAGAATGTGTACCAAATGTACTGATTTCACTTTAAGCAATAAAGATCATATTCTGTCTTTAAAAAAATTATCACCAGAGGAATCTGACGAGGGGGAAGTTATGCCGACTAACTCTCCCCACGTGTCAGATCCTTTGACTCCCGCTCAAGGGACTCACGCTCAAATGGCGCCAAGTACATCTAGGGCGCCCATAGCGTTTACTTTGCAAGACATGGCGGCAGTCATGGATAATTCACTGTCAGCGGTATTAGCCAGACTACCTGAATTTAGAGGAAAGCGCGATAGCTCTGGAGTTAGACGAAATACAGAGCATACTGACACTTTAAGAGCTATGTCTGATACTGCCTCACAATATGCAGAAGCTGAAGAAGAAGAGCTTATTTCTGTGGGTGATGTTTCTGACTCAGGGAAGATGATGCAACCTGATTCTGATATTTCTACATTTAAATTTAAGCTTGAACACCTCCGCGTGTTACTCAGGGAGGTTTTAGCTGCTCTGAATGACTGTGATACAATTGCAGTGCCAGAGAAATTGTGTAAACTGAATAAATACTATGCAGTGCCGGTGTGCACTGATGTTTTTCCAATACCTGAAAGGTTTACAGAAATTATTACTAAGGAATGGGATAGACCAGGTGTGCCGTTCTCTCCCCCTCCTATTTTTAGAAAAATGTTTCCAATAGACGCCACCACACGGGACTTATGGCAGACAGTTCCTAAGGTGGAGGGAGCAGTTTCTACTCTAGCAAAGCGTACTACTATCCCTGTCGAGGACAGTTGTGCTTTCTTAGATCCAATGGATAAAAAGTTAGAGGGTTACCTTAAGAAAATTTTATTCAACAAGGTTTTATCCTACAGGCGCTTGCATGCATTGCTCCTGTCACTGCTGCGGTGTTCTGGTTTGAGTCTCTGGAAGAGGCTTTACAGGTAGCAACTCCATTGGATGACATACTTGACAAGCTTAGAGCACTTAAGCTAGCCAATTCTTTTGTTTCTGATGCCATTGTTCATTTGACTAAACTAGAATTCTGGTTTTGCTATCCAGGCACGCAGAGCGCTATGGCTTAAATCATGGTCAGCTGATGTTACTTCAAAGTCTAAGCTGCTTAACATTCCCTTCAAGGGGCAGACCCTATTCGGGCCTGGTTTGAAGGAGATTATTGCTGATATCACTGGAGGAAAAGGTCATGCCCTTCCTCAGGATAGGTCCAAATCAAGGGCCATACAGTCTAATTTTCGTGCCTTTCGAAACTTCAAGGCAAGTGCGGCATCAACTTCCTCTAATGCAAAACAAGAGGGAACTTTTGCTCAGTCCAAGACAGTCTGGAGACCTAACCAGACCTGGAACAAGGGTAAGCAGGCCAAAAAGCCTGCTGCTGCCTCTAAGACAGCATGAAGGAACGGCCCCCTATCCGGTAACGGATCTAGTAGGGGACAGACTTTCGCTCTTCGCCCAGGCGTGGGCAAGAGATGTCCAGGATCCCTAGGCGTTGGAAATTATATCCCAGGGATATCTTCTGGTCTTCAAGGCTTCCCCCCAAAAGGGAGATTTCACCTTTCACAATTATCTGCAAACCAGATAAAGAGAGGCATTCTTACACGGTGTACAAGACCTCCTAGTTATGGGAGTGATCCATCCAGTTCCAAAGGAGGAACAGGGACAGGGATTTTACTCAAATCTGTTTGTAGTTCCCAAAAAAGAGGGAACATTCAGACCAATTTTGGATCTAAAGATCTTAAACAAATTTCTCAGAGTTCCATCATTCAAGATGGAGACTATTCGTACCATCCTACCTATGATCCAGGAGGGTCAATACATGACTACAGTGGATTTAAAGGATGCTTATCTTCACATTCCGATACACAAAGATCATCATCGGTTTCTCAGGTTTGCCTTCCTAGACAGGCATTACCAGTTTGTAGCTCTTCCCTTTGGGTTAGCTACAGCCCCAAGAATTTTTACGAAGGTTCTGGGGTCGCTTCTGGCGGTCCTAAGGCCGCAGGGCATAGCAGTGGCCCCTTATTTAGACGACATCCTGATTCAGGCGTCAAACTTCCAAATTACCAAGTCTCATACGGACATAGTGTTGGCATTTCTGAGGTCACATGGGTGGAAGTTGAACGAGGAAAAGAGTTCTCTATCCCCCCTCACAAGAGTTTCCTTCCTAGGGACTCTGATAGATTCTGTAGAAATGAAAATTTACCTGACGGAGTCCAGGTTATCAAAACTTCTAAATTCCTGCCATGATCTTTATTCCATTCCTCGCCCTTCGGTGGCTCAGTGCATGGAAGTAATCAGCTTAATGGTAGCGGCAATGGACATAGTGCCGTTTGCACGCCTACATCTGAGACCACTGCAACTCTGAATGTTCAGTCAGTGGATTGGGGATTACACAGATTTGTCCCCTCTACTAAATCTGGATCAAGAGACCAGGGATTCTTATCTCTGGTGGCTATCTCGGGTCCATCTGTCCAAAGGTATGACCTTTCGCAGGCCAGATTGAACAATTGTGACGACAGATGCCAGCCTTCTAGGTTGGGGTGCAGTCTGGAACTCCCTGAAGGCTCAGGGATCGTGGACTCAGGAGGAGTCACTCCTTCCAATAAACATTCTGGAACTAAGAGCGATATTCAATGCTCTTCAGGCTTGGCCTCAGCTAGCGACAATGAGGTTCATCAGATTTCAGTTGGACAACATCACGACTGTGGCTTACATCAACCATCAAGCGGGAACAAGGTGTTTCCTAGCGATGTTAGAAGTCTCAAAGATAATTCGCTGGGCAGAGATTCACTCTTGCCACCTATCAGCTATCCATATCCCAGGTGTAGAGAACTGGGAGGCGGATTTTCTAAGTCGACAGACTTTTCATCCGGGGGAGTGGGAACTCCATCCGGAGGTGTTTGCACAATTGGTTCATCGTTGGGGCAAACCAGAACTGGATCTCATGGCGTCTTGCCAGAACGCCAAGCTTCCTTGTTACGGATCCAAGTCCAGGGACCCCAAGGCAACGCTGATAGATGCTCTAGCAGCACCTTGGTCCGTCAACCTGGCTTATGTATTTCCACCGTTTCCTCTGCTCCCTCGTCTGATTGCCAAGATCAAGCAGGAGAGAGCATCAGTGATCTTGATGGCGCCTGCGTGGCCACGCAGGACTTGGTATGCAGATCTAGTGGACATGTCATCCTTTCCACCATGGACTCTGCCGCTGACACAGGACCTTCTACTTCAAGGTCCTTTCAACCATCCAAATCTAATTTCTCTGAGGCTGACTGCCTGGAGATTGACCGCTTGATTTTATCAAAGCGTGGTTTCTCCGAGTCAGTCATTGATACCTTAATTCAGGCACGAAAGCCTGTCACCAGGAAAATCTATCATAAGATATGGCGTAAATATCTTTATTGGTGTGAATCCAAGGGCTACTCATGGAGTAAGGTCAGGATTCCCACGATATTATCTTTTCTCCAAGAAGGATTGGAGAAAGGATGGTCAGCTAGTTCCTTAAAGGGACAGATTTCTGCACTATCCTTTTGCACAAGCGTCTGGCGGATGTCCCAGACGTTCAGGCATTTTGTCAGGCTTTAGTTAGAATCAAGCCTGTGTTTAAACCTGTTGTTCCACCTTGGAGCTTAAATTTGGGTCTTAAAGTTCTTCAGGGGGTTCCGTTTGAACCTCTTCATTTCATAGATATCAAACTTTTATCTTGGAAAGTTCTTTTTTTTTTGGTAGCTATTTCCTCTGCTCGTAGAGTTTCCGAGTTATCTGCCTTAAAATGTGATTCTCCTTATCTGATCTTCCATGCAGATAAGGTAGTTCTGCGTACCAAACCTGGGTTTTTACCTAAGGTGGTATCTAATAAGAATATCAATCAAGAGATTGTTGTTCCGTCTTTGTGTCCTAATCCTTCTTCAAAGAAGGAACGTCTATTACACAATCTGGACGTGGTTCGTGCTTTAAAGTTTTACTTACAAGCTACTAAAGATTTTTGTCAAACATCTGCTTTGTTTGTTGTCTACTCTGGACAGAGGAGAGGTCAAAAGGCTTCGGCAACCTCTCTTTTTGGCTAAGAAGCATAATCCGCTTAGCCTATGAGACTGCTGGCCAGCAGCCTCCAGAAAGGATTACAGCTCATTCTACTAGAGCTGTGGCTTCCACATGGACCTTTAAAAATGAGGCTTCTGTTGAACAGATTTGCAAGGCGGCGACTTGGTCTTCGCTTCATACTTTTTAAAAATTCTACAAATTTGATACTTTTGCTTCTTCGGAGGCTATTTTTGGGAGAAAGGTTTTACAGGCAGTGGTACCTGCCTTGTCCCTCCCTTCATCCGTGTACTTTAGCTTTGGTATTGGTATCCCACAAGTAATGGATGATCCGTGGACTGGATACACCTTACAAGAGAAAACATAATTTATGCTTACCTGATAAATTTATTTCTCTTGTGGTGTATCCAGTCCACGGCCCGCCCTGTCATTTTAAGGCAGGTATTTTTTCATTTTAAACTACAGTCACCACTGCACCCTATGGTTTCTCCTTTCTCTGTTTGTTTTCGGTCGAATGACTGGATATGGCAGTTAGGGGAGGAGCTATATAGACAGCTCTGCTGTGGGTGTCCTCTTGCAACTTCCTGTTGGGAATGAGAATATCCCACAAGTAATGGATGATCCGTGGACTGGATACACCACAAGAGAAATAAATTTCTCAGGTAAGCATAAATTATGTTTTCTCCAATATATTTCAATATTAAGTCTTTAACTCTCATAATTCATTTAAGCATCTGACCATATAACGCACATGCCTGTTGCAAAAAATATAAAACCAAAACAAATATCTCTCCCTTTTTACCAAACAACAAAAATCTCTATATTGTTTCTTTCTTTAAGGTGCTACATTAAGTATTCTTTACCAGAATAATTCCTAAATTATATTTCTTTGTTATTACATCTGGGTAAAAGAGAGGGGACGAGAAAGAAGGAAAGGAAGAGAGGAGAAACCCCCCCCCCCCCCAAAAAAAAAAAAACATTCCCTGCACACAGCCTGAGTCACCTCCTCCTCCTATTCTATTCCACTCCCAATTCTCCACTGTCATTACTATCTTCAAGCCACGTACTAGGGAGGTGTCCGGCAAGCACTTGCAATTGGACATAAGCAGTTTCTTTAAATGGTCTAACTAGTATCTTTTGCGTCTCTACTGGAAAGGATAAAATAAACACTTTCCATTGTTTAAAAAAAAAAGTGCTAATCCCGTGTCAGTTGGGCTTTGTAAATTATATTGCTCAAGTGTGTATTGTGAAACTAGCTCATTCTTTAGCCCTTTCAGACTAGGTGCTATTTTAGCCTTCCATGTTCTCAATATTAGGCTGCGTCCAAGGAATATAATCAAATTGATTAAATTGACGTTTCGCAAAGCTACCTTTTTTTCACTAAAAAAAATATTTCCATCGGATGTGTATCGTAGTCTAATTTAAGAATTGCATTCATCCAATATATTACTTCTGACCAAAATTGGGCAATACAGTTCTTGTCTTATACCATCTAGATAATCTTGCTGGAGTTAAATACATCATTAAAGGTAATTTAATCTGTGATTCTCTCCATGTTGTCAAGATCCAGCTTTTCTGAGTGATCTTAAACGCATTCTCTATAACTTCGCTATCTATCTCTGGGAAATATTTTCTCTGTTTTGTAACCATATACTCAATTTGTTCTACGGAAGGCCCTAAATTGAGAAAGGAGTAAAATGGAGCAATAGAACATACTCCCCCTTGAAAAATATTAATCCTGGTTTGTATCTCCTAAAGTGACCATTCTAGACCATGATTTTGCTTTAATTCATGTATAAAAATGTCTTAATTGTAAATAGGCATAAAACTCTTTATGCAACAGACCAAATTGATTGCTAAGTTCTGTGAAAGTTATCGGAACTAGCTCTGTATTTAACATTTGAGTTATATATACCAAACCTTTATTGGACCACCCTCTGAAAACTCTGTCTGTCAACCCTGGCATAAAGGTTAGGTTACCTGTAATGGGTAAATATTTATAGACATATTGAGAGCAACCTGCAATCACGCAATATTTTTGCCATGCTACAATAATATATCTAAAAGTTAAGTGCAAAAATCGTTGAAGGGAGAGCAGTAATTGGACAGTGTAAGATAGCATCTAAACGAAAAGGTGCTACCAGAGTAGCTTCCCAGGACACTGAAGAAACTTGTTCTAGCTCTGTTAACCAGTCCACTGCCACCTTAACACGGGCTGCCAAACTATAGAATTGTATATTGGGGAGCTTAAGCCCAGCTGCTTCTTTGTTATTCATAAACCGAGACACAGAGATACAAGCTTTCACGCCTTTCCAAAGTAGTTTCGAACATGCCTTGTTATATTTTACTATGTCCTTTTTATGAATTGGTAATGGAATATTCTGTATAAAATAGAATATTTTCGGAAACAAAATAGATTTTATAAGCATAACTCTTGCTATTAGGGAAATAGGAAGCTTTATCCAGTCTTCCATTTTTTTCCTGCAATCTAGAAAGCATTTGCTGAAATTCAAATGATACCATTCTTCCGGGTTCGGGCTTAATTTAATCCCTAAATAAGTTATCTGAGCAGTTTCCCTAAATGGGTGATTAATAGTCTGATCTTTTTTGTTTATCCATAACAGCTCAGATTTTGACAAATTAATCTTGAAGCCCGAGATCACGCCGAAAGCATCAATCATATCTAGAGTTAAAGGTAGATTCTTCCTTATATTACTTAAACACAGCAGTATATCATCTGCATACATCAGTAAGACTAATTTCTGATCCCCTATCCGTATCACCTCCAATTGTTGGCAAAGCAAAATCTCCAGAGGTTCCAACGAAATGTTGAACAATAATGGCGATAGGGGACAGCCTTGACGCGTGCCCCTTTGTAACACTATGCGCTCTGAAATCTCTCCATTGATAAGTAACAATGAAGTCGGGGCTGAGTATATTATACGAATAAAATCACGAAGGTGTCCCCCCAGTCCAAATTTTTCTAAAGAGAAAAATAAATGTGTCCAGGAGATACGATCAAACGCCTACTCCGCGTCAACAGTTATTAAGGCTAGATCTGTCATGTCTCTGTCTTATTGTTCTAAGTTTGTTCCAGAAGAAATGTAGTAATGTCATAATCTTGCGTATGTTTTTGGCAGGATTCCTCCCAGCCATAAAACCTGATTGGTTCTCATGAATTATTAGACTTAAGTATGGTTTTAATCTTTTTGCTAGAATAGTAGTTAGCAACTTAAAATCCGCATTTAGAAGGGAAATCAGTCTATATGATCCTGGCAACTCAAGATCTTTATTTTTTTGTTGGTATTAAGGATATTGTAGCTGCTGCAAAATATGGAGAACACTTATTATGTTTAATAAAATAGAAATTACATAGTTTTACCAACACTGGAACAATTTGTTGTTGGAGAATCCTATAAAATTAAATTGGAAGACAATCTGGGCCTGCTGCCTTGTTAGTTTTAGCAGACCTAATTGCTGCTAAAGTCTCCTCATCCGTAATAGGGGCATTAATCACTGATAGAGTTTCGGTAGATATCTTAGGGACCTTAATTTTATTCCAAAAAGTTTCCCTTTTTCCTACATCCTGATCTTCTGCTCTATATAATTCCGAAAAATACTCATAGAAAATCTTAGTACTATCCGCATTACTAGTAAATCTATTAGTGTTATTTCTGATAGCCGTTATACTGTTCCTATTCGTGGCCTTAGTCAATCTAGCCAGAAATTTGGCAGATCTACCAGTAAAGCTGCCATAAAGCGCTTTTTGTCTTTGCATCTCTAATCTGGACTTTTGTTTAATAAATATAACATGTATAGCTTTGGCACTTGTATATTTCTGCCATTTCTCACTAGACCGTTCCGCCAGATATGCCCTGTATGCGTTCTTTACTTGATTAGACAATTTAATTCCTCTTTGTCTCGATTTCCTTTTAAGTTTACACATATATGCCTTAATGTTGCCTCTTAATACAGCTTTCGCTGTTTCCCAAAACACTTCGGGCCTGTCTTTATAAGAATTCTTATAACTCTCATATTCTTGCCACTACCTTTAAGACTCGTAATACCAGCGTTAGTGAAAAAGCAGCGTTATGAGCCATAACGTTGCTTTTTCACTCATAACACACAACTCGTAATCTGGCTGTCTGTTTCTTATTGCTATTAGATATTATTATTGCTGTTGCTATAATTGATCATTTATGACTATCCTAATGAAAAGTTAGGGGTGACATGAAGCCATTTAACTAAATATGAAGAGGAAACCACATCTCGGAGTAATGCAATATATATATATATAATTATATGAAGCACAAGCACAGCTGTTCAGAGGGTAGTAGGTATAAGGACCATTTGTTTCCTGATTTATCAGATAACTGCATATTCCTGTATACAGTCACCTTCTCATGATACTAGTATTAAATACATGTGTCACCCCATAACGTTTGACAAACCTGCTATATAAAGATTGTCACTTTTTATATGTTATTTTCTCTATATGCAGCTGGTCACATGTGTAGTATAAGATTGTGCATAAGTGAAATAAACATGTTTAATATCACATAATCCTCTCTTTACCATAATAAAAATATAGGAAGAGTTCACGTTGCTGTCTTGCTTTCTTCTCGCAGGTGTCACATTTATAGCATCTGACTCACTGACAAAGAACAAGATGAATAAATACAGGAAGCAGATAGCAGAGCAGTTCCTTAGTCAGGCCCTGGGCATCATCTGCCTGCTGACCGGAGAGGTGAGAGCTGCTTGGTAATGTCATGTGAAACTGGTACTATTTACTGTGCCGCTTGTGATACACCACATCTTACTTCAGCTTACCCAGACCATCTCACTAACCCTAACTTTATCTCACCCAGACCATCTTACTAACCCTAACTTTATCTCACCCAGACCATCTCACTAACCCTAACTTCATCTCACCCAGACCATCTCACTCACCCAGACCATCTCACTAACCCTAACTTCATCTCACCCAGAACATCTCACTAACCCTAACTTAATCTCAGCTAGACCATCTTACTCACACTGACCATCTCACTAACCCTAACTTCATATCACCCAAACCATCTCACTAGCCCTAACTTCATCTCACCCAGACCATCTCACTCACCCAGACCATCTCACTAACCCTAACTTCATCTCACCAAGACCATCTCACTAACCCTAACTTCATCTCACCCAGACCATCTCACTAACCCTAACTTCATCTCAGCCAGACCATCTCACTAACCCTAACTTCATCTCAGCCAGACCATCTCACTAACCCTAACTTCATCTCACCCAGACCATCTCTCTCACCCAGACCATCTCTCTCACCCAGACCATCTCTCTCACCCAGACCATCTCTCTCACCCAGACCATCTCTCTCACCCAGACCATCTCTCTCACCCAGACCATCTCTCTCACCCAGACCATCTCTCTCACCCAGACCATCTCTCTCACCCAGACCATCTCTCTCACCCAGACCATCTGACAAACCTTAACCAGACCATCTCTCTCACCCAGACCATCTGACAAACCTTAACCAGACCATCTCTCTCACCCAGACCATCTCTCTCACCCAGACCATCTGACAAACCTTAACCAGACCATCTCTCTCACCCAGACCATCTGACAAACCTTAACCAGACCATCTCTCTCACCCAGACCATCTGACAAACCTTAACCAGACCATCTCTCTCACCCAGACCATCTGACAAACCTTAACCAGACCATCTCTCTCACCCAGACCATCTGACAAACCTTAACCAGACCATCTCTCTCACCCAGACCATCTGACAAACCTTAACCAGACCATCTCTCTCACCCAGACCATCTGACAAACCTTAACCAGACCATCTCTCTCACACTAATTTAAAGGGCCACTCAATGCAATAGAATTGCATAATTAACCAGGGCTTAATAAAAAGACAAAGCAATAAAACCTACTCTGAATTTCAAATAAACAGTTTTTTTCCTGACAAATTTCTTTTTTCTCCCATTTTGCTGGCCCCATGTATCATGTGACAAACACCAGCCAATCACAGACTAATATACGTTTACCCTGTGAACTTGTGCACATGCTCAGTAGGATCTTGTTCCCCAGAAAGAGTGTATATAAAAATATTGTGCAAAATTTGATAATGAAAGTAAATTGGAAAGTGTCTTAAAACGGCATGCTCTATCGGAATCATAAAAGTTTTTATTTTGACTTGAGTGTCCCTTTTAAAGGGACAGGCTACTTGAAAAGTGTTATTGTTTAAAAAGATAGATAATCTCTTTATTACCCATTCACCAGTTTTGCATAACCATTACTGTTATACTAATATACGTTTTGCTTTATCATTATCTGTATCTAAGCCTCTGCAGACTGCCCCTTATCTCAGTGCTTTTTACAAACTTGCCTTTTAGCCAACTTGTGTTGGTTCCTGCATAACTCCATAGGAGTGAGCAAAATGTTATCTATATTTCACACATGGACTTGCACTATCTTGCTGTGAAAAGTTAAAGGGACAGTCTACATCAGTTTTTTTTATTGTTTTAAAAGATAGATAATCCCTTTATAACCCTTTCCCTAGTTTTGCATAACCAACACAGTAAATACAAATTTTACCTCTGATTACTTAGTATCTAACACTCTGCAAACGGCCCCCTTATTTCAGTTCTTTTGACAGACATGCGTTTTAGCCAATCAGTGCTGGCTCATAGGAACTCCACGTGCATGAGCAGAGTGTTATCTATATGACACACGTGAACTAACACCCTCTAGTGGTGAAAAACTGTCAAAATGCCCTGAGGGAAGAGGCAGCCTTCAAGGCCTTAGAAATTAGCATATGAACCTCCTAGGTTTAGCTTTCAACTAAGAATACCAAGAGAACAAAGCACAATTGGTGATAAAAGTGAATTGGAAAATTGTTTAAAATGACATGCCCTATCTGAATCATGAAAGTTTATTTTGGACTAGACTGTCCCTTTAAAAAGCAACGTGAGGCGACCTGCAGGGGCTTAGAAACAGGCGGAGATATAGAGGTTTAGTTGTTATAAAATATATAAATATAACATTGTTGGTTATGCAAATCTGGGGAATGGGTAGTAAAGGCGTTATCTATCTTTTTAAATAATATAAAGTAGACTTTCTCTTTAAGCTTACTGACCTGCACAACTCTCCAACACAAATCATCCCCCAGCTCCCAGGGCCCCCTGCACAGCCCGCTGCTGCAAAAAAAATACTAATCCTAACACCCAAGACCTCTCTCACAATAAAGAAAAATCCCAAGCATACAAAGTCCTACTACATGACCTCTATTGCAAAAACTTCCTCCAGAATCTAAAGGCCCCCAACTACAAAAAAAGCCTTAATACCCAAGGGACCTCAGCACCGAAGGAGCCTCCTATCATTCAAGGGCTCAACTCACCCCTCCCCCATCGCACCCTCTTAAATGTTCCAGCAATGTCTATATTCCTGAGCTCATATCCTCAGTCTTTAGCAGCTTTTATCCATAGAATTATCCACTATAATATTTTATTTATATGTTTTGTGATGATCGAGAGAAGTAAACAAGAACTTGTTCGTCCAGGCAAATGGAGTTTGATGATTTTTCTTATACATATTATAGGAATACACCATTTTGAAGAAGAGGCCCTCCCACAGCAGCATACAACAGCTGAGCGGAGAGGTGAGTACTGCTGGGGAATGTGACTTATACACAGTGACTCACTTTACTGACCCTGTGTGTATTTCCTACCTTTTGCCTGTGTCTCTGTATGTTCTCAGTAACATTATCCTGGCTCTGTCAGTAAAAGTGTGTGACAGAACCAGTCCCTGTGTCAGCGCTGAATGAGTTGTGTGTGTTTCAGGTGCCTATAAAGTGTGATGATGTTGCTGTGTATTTCTCTATGGAGGAGTGGGAGTATATAGAGGGACACAAGGAGCTTTACAAGGACGTCATGATGGAGACTCACCAAGCACTAAGGACTATGGAGATCCCAGGAAATGAGAGCTCAGGTAACGCTGTGTAGTAATAAATATCTTACTGAGGAAGTGCACAAACACTACTGACGTGACTGACACAGAGCAAATCTACAATGAATCTATCATGTGTGATCTAATGAGCTGTCTGATTATAAACTAGTTTTACTCAACAAAAATGATAAAAACACAGTTAAAGGGTCAAGGGGAATTACTGCTAAATCAATTTGTATATTCATTTATATATGTAAATGTTTAAGTGCAAAACAGATGCTTTGTTTTGTTCTTAATTGAATACATTTAAATATATATATATTTAGATGCAACCAAAATTGTTTCATATCCATTTAACAAAATAAACTGATTCTATTCCTTATTAGACCTAACAGGTCACAGTGATGAAAATCTAGACACAGGATCACAAGGAGACCTACAGAATATTCAGCCATCAGATGTCTCTGCAAGTGAGTGATCTATGATATAAGCTTCACAGTTAGAAAACTCAGATTCTAAAATGTTTTCCCCCTATGTTACTGATGAGCCTCAGTACAGACAGATTGTAATAATAAAATATATTTGGTTCACACCCCTACCTTGTCTTCTCTTCTCTCTCACCCTCTGCTTCATGTGGATAGTACACACACACATGCCCTCTTTTCTCTCCACTCTCACCCTCTGCTTCATGTAAATGGTACACACACATGCCCTCTCTTCCCTTCTCTCTCACCCTCTGCTTCATGTAAATGCTACACACACACATGCCTTCTCTTCCCTTCTCTCTCTCACCCTCTGCTTCATGTGAATAATACACACACATACCCTCTCTTCTCTTCTCTCTCACCCTCTGCTTCATGTAAATGATATACACACATGCCCTCTCTTCCCTTCTCTCTCTCATCCTCTGCTTCATGTAAATGATATACACACATGCCCTCTCTTCCTTCTCTCTCACCCTCTGCTTCATGTAAATGATATACACACATGCCCTCTCTTCCCTTCTCTCTCATCCTCTGCTTCATGTAAATGATACACACACATGCCCTCTCTTCCTTCTCTCTCTCACCCTCTGCTTCATGTGAATAATACACACACATGCCCTCTCTTCCCTTCTCTCTCACCCTCTGCTTCATGTAAATGATACACACACATGCCCTCTCTTCCCTTCTCTCTCACCCTCTACTTCATGTAAATGATACACACACATTCCCTCTCTTCCCTTCTCTCTCACCCTCTGCTTCATGTAAATGATACACACACATTCCCTCTCTTCCCTTCTCTCTCACCCTCTGCTTCATGTAAATACTACACACGCATTCCCTCTCTTCCCTTCTCTCTCACCCTCTGCTTCATGTAAATGATACACACACATGCCCTTTCCTCCTTTCTCTTTTACCATGTGCCATTATATAAATGGCACACATACATCCTGTTTCCTTCTCTCTTTCACCATCTGCTTCATGTAAATAGTACATATACATGCCCTCTCTACCCTTCTCTCTAACCTTCTGCTTCATGTAAATGATACACACATGCCCTCTCTTCCCATCTCTCTCACCCTCTGCTTCATGTAAATAGTACACATACATGCCCTCTCTTCCCTTCTCTCTCACCCTCTGCTTCATGTAAATAGTACACATACATGCCCTCTCTTCCCTTCTCTCTCACCCTCTGCTTCATGTAAATAGTACAAACACATGCCCTCTCTTCCCTTCTCTCTCACCCTCTGCTTCATGTAAATGATACACACACACACACACACACATGCCCTCGCTTCCTTCTTTCTCACCCTCTGCTTCATGTAAATGATACACACACATGCCCTCTCTTCCCTTCTCTCTTACCCTCTACTTCATGTAAATGATACACACACATGCCCTCTCTTCCCTTCTCTCTCACCCTCTGCTTCATGTAAATGATACACACACATGCCCTCTCTTCCCTTCTCTCTCACCCTCTGCTTCATGCAAATGATACACACATTCCCTCTGTTCCATTCTCTCTCTCACCCTCTGCTTCATGTGAATGGTACACACACATGCCCTCTCTCACCCTCTGCTTCATGTGAATGGTACACACACATGCCCTCTCTCACCCTCTGCTTCATGTGAATGGTACACACATGTGCCCTCTCTCACCCTCTGCTTCATGTGAATGGTACACACACGTGCCCTCTCTCACCCTCTGCTTCATGTGAATGGTACACACGCATGCCCTCTCTCACCCTCTGCTTCATGTGAATGGTACACACGCATGCCCTCTCTCACCCTCTGCTTCATGTGAATGGTACACACGCATGCCCTCTCTCACCCTCTGCTTCATGTGAGTGGTACACACATGTGCACTCTCTCACCCTCTGCTTCATGTGAATGGTACACACATGTGCACTCTCTATCCCTCTTCTAGTTCATTAAATGGTATTCTGAAAACTCTTTATTGTGAACTCAGACATTTTGGCCATTAATAAATTGGCATCTGGTACCTTGTAATATACTGTAATTATCCTTTTAATACGATGACAGTAGTGGAACATTATTTAATCTACAGACTATTATGTGTAAATTTAAAGGAACTTTCCAGTCAAAATTTAAATACACATAGTTGAATTACATCTTTGAATACAAACATATTTGCAGTATAAATGTATTGGCAAAAATGCTTATAGTAAAAGTTATCACTGTTTAGTGTTAACATTTTTCTCTGCACGTGCATGTGAAGCATATCTGGATTTTGTCAGTGCACCAGCATTTTAAATACTGCAGCTGTTTAGAGCGCCTGCGGGTCTTGTATCATGTAAGCAATTAACAAATTGAGTCATTACCAGATAGTAAAAGCACCTTTAGGCTCTAAGAGCAAGTACTGTGTTTAAAATGCTGGTGCACAGTGCATACTTAAATACACTTTTGAAACAGCTATAGCTTTTATTAGAAGCAATTTTGCTAATACAGCTATGTGGATTCTAATTTTGTCTGGAATATTCCTTTAAGTTCTGAAATATGTTTTGGGTGTTTATGCTTCATACTCGTACCTGCAAATTTGCATTATATTTGAAATATTTTACGTTGCATCTGAATGTACAAATGATCTAATAAAATTACATTTTTGATGTTATTGATCAATCTCAATATGCCCCAAATATTGTTGTTTAAAAAGATAGATAACACCTTTACTACCCATTCCCCAGCTTTGCATAACTAAAATTCACCTAGATTACAAGATTTTGCTCTATAGAGGGTGCGAAACGAACACAACAAAAGTTGCATTTTTTCACCCTCCATAGCGCTGCCATTACAAGTTTTTAAAAAGCCGCCTTGTGCGTGCGATATGGTTGCGATGAGCTCCATACTGCACAAAATCCAAGGGCTGAGAATACGTGCTTGTGCACGCTTTCCCGATAGACATCAATGGGGAGAGCTTGTTAGAAAAAAAAACTAACACCTGAAGTGTGGAATGGCGATCGCCGTAATGCAACCCCATTAATGTCTATGGGGGAAAAAAAAGTTACGTTTAAACCTAACACCCTAACATAAACCCCATGTCTAAACACTCCTAATCTGCCTCTCCAGACATTGCCGCCACCTAAATTAAGTTATTAACCGCTTTTCCGCCGCTGCCCAACATCGCCGCAACTATAATAAAGTTATTAACCCCTATTCCCCTGCACCCCAACATCGCCCACACTATAATAAAGTTATTAACCCCTATTCCCCTGCACCCCAACATCGCCCACACTATAATAAAGTTATTAACCCCTATTCCGCCACTCCTTGACATCGCCGCCACTAAATAAAGTTATTAACCCCTAAACCTCTGGCCTCCCACATCACCTCCACTAAATAAACCTATTAACCCCTAAACCGACAGCCCCCACATCGCAAAAAACTAAATTAAACTATTAGCCCCTAAACCTAACAACCACCTAACTTTATATTGAAATTTCAATATCCCTATCTTAAAACCTGTGAAATAAAAAAAAAAAAAACTAAGTTTAAACTAACATTACTATTATACTAAAATTAAAATAACTACAAAATTAAATAAACTAAATTACACATTAAAAAACCTAACACTACTAAAAAAAATTAAATCTACAATTACAAAAAATAGAAAATACTAATGTACAAAAAATAAAAAAAATACTAAATTACGAAAAAATAACTATCGGCTAGATTACGAGTTTTGTATTATGAGTAAAAAAGCTTCATAACGATGCTTTTTCACTACCGCTGGTATTACGAGTCTTGCAGGTATATCTGTACTGCACACTTTTTTGGCCATAACACAGCGTAACTACCGCAGCTTTCAAAATGGGACTTCCATAGCGCTGGTGTTACGAGTCCGGCCAAAAGTGAGCGGTACATCCTATGCCGTCAAGATACGTACCGTAAACAGGAAATCAGTAGTTATGAGTGTTACGTTACAAAGCCGTAACATGAAACTCATAACTAAAGTGCAAAAAAGTACACTAACATCCATAAACTACCTATTAACCCCTAAACCGAGGCCCTCCCGCATCGCAAACACTAAAATAAAATTATTAACCCCTAATCTGCCGCTCCCGACATTGCCGCCACTATAATAAACATATTAACCCCTAAACCGCCATACTCCCGCATTGCAAACACTAGTTAAATATTATTAACCCCTAATCTTCCATCCCTAACATCACCGCAACCTACATTACTGTTATTAACCCTTAATCTGCTGCCCCCAAAATCGCCGCCACTATAATAAAGTTATTAACCCCTAACACCCACTAACTTTAACATAATTAACATAAATCTAAATAAAAATTACAATTAATACCTAAATAATTCCTATTTAAAACTAAATACTTACCTGTAAAATAAAACCTAAGCTAGCTACAATATAACTAATAGTTACATTTACATCTTAGGTTTTATTTTAATTTCACAGGTAAGTTTGTATTTATTTTAACTAGGTTGATTAGTTAGTAAATAGTTATTAACTATTTACTAACTACCTAGTAAAAATAAATACAAATTTACCTGTAAAATAAAACCTAACCTGTCTTACACTAACACCTAACCTTACACTACAATTAAATAAATTACATTAAACCCCCACTAAATTACAGAAAATAAAAAAAGAAATGATCAAATATTTAAACTAATTACAACTAATCTAATAGGCCTATCTAAATAAAAAAAAACCTAGCCTATACTAAACTGCCAATAGCCCTTTAAAGGGCCTTTTGCGGGGCATTGCCCCAAAGAAATCAGCTCTTTTACCTGTAAGAAAAATACAAACAAGCCCCTCAACAGTAAAACCCACCACCCACACAACCAACCCCCCCAAATAAAATCCTATCTTAAAAACCTAAGCTCCCCATTGCCCTGAAAAGGGCATTTAGATGGGCATTGCCCTTTAAAGGGCATTTAGCTTTTTTCAGCACAAACCCTAAGCTAAAAATAAAACCCACCCAATAAACCCTTAATAAAACCTAACACTAACCCCTGAAGATCCACTTACAGTTTTTGAAGACCGGACATCCATTCTCAACGAAGCCGGGAGAAGTCTTCATCCAAGCGGCAAGAAGTGGTCCTCCAGACGGGCAGAAGTCTTCATCCAGACGGCATCTTCTATCATCATCCTTCCGACGCGGAGCGGCTCAATCTTCAAGACATCCGGCGCGGAGCATCCTCTTCTTTCGATGGTTCTTGAACAATGAATATTCCTTTAAATGACGTCATCCAAGATGGTGTCCCTTGAATTCCGATTGGCTGATAGAATTCTATCAGCCAATCGAAATTAAAGTTGAAAAAATCCTATTGGCTGATGCAATCAGCCAATAGGATTGAGCTCACATTCTATTGGCTGATTGGAACAGCCAATAGAAAGCAAACTCAATCCTATTGGCTGATTGGATCAGCCAATATGATTGAAGCCCAATCCTAATGGCTGATTGCATCAGCCAATAGGATTTTTTCACCTTCAATTATGATTGGCTGATAGAATTCTATCAGCCAATCAAAATTCAAGGGACGCCACCTCGGATGACGTCATTTAAAGGAAAATACATTGTTCAAGAACCATCGAAAGAAGAGGATGCTCCACGCCGGATGTCTTGAAGATGGAGCCGCTCCGCGTCGGAAGGATGAAGATAGAAGATGCCGTCTGGATGAAGACTTCTGCCTGTCTGGAGGACCACTTCTTGACGCTTAGATGAAGACTTCTCCCGACTTTGTTGAGGACTTCTTGCCGCTTGGATGAAGACTTCTCCCGGCTTTGTTGAGGATGGATGTCCGGTCTTCAAAAACTGTAAGTGGATCTTCAGGGGTTAGTGTTAGGTTTTATTAAGGGTTTATTGGGTGGGTTTTATATTTAGCTTAGGGTTTGTGCTGAAAAAGAGCTAAATTATTTTTGGGGGGTTGGTTGTGTGGGTGGTGGGTTTTACTGTTGGGGGTTGTTTGTATTTTTTTTTTTTACAGGTAAAAGAGCTGATTTCTTTGGGGCAATGCCCCTCAAAAGGCCCTTTTAAAGGCTACTGGCAGTTTAGTTTAGACTAGGTTTTTTTATTTTGGGGGGGCTTTTTTATTTTGATAGGGCTAATTAGGTGTAATTAGTTTAAATATTTGATAATTTCTTTGTTTTGTGTAATTTAGTGTTTGTTTGTTTGTTTTTTTTTGTAATTTAGTTAATTGTATTTAATTAATGTAATTTATTTAATTGTAGTGTAAGGTTAGGTGTTAGTGTAAGACAGGTTAGGTTTTATTTTACAAGTAAATTTGTATTTATTTTTACTAGGTAGTTAGTAAATAGTTAATAACTATTTACTAACTATTCTACCTTGTTAAAATAAATACAAACTTGCCTGTAAAATAAAAAATAAAACCCAAGATAGCTACAATGTAACTATTAGTTATATTGTAGCTAGCTTAGGGTTTATTTTATAGTTAAGTATTTGGTTTTAAATATGAATTATTTAGGTATTATTTGTAATTTTTATTTAGATTTATTTTAATTATATTAAAGTCAGTGGCTGTTAGGGTTAGACTTAGGGTTAGGTTTAGGGGTTAATAACTTTAGTATAGTGGCGGCGACGTTGGGGGCGGCAGATTAGGGGTTAATAAGTGTAGGTAGGTGGCGACGACATTGGTTGCGGAAGATTAGGGGTTAATAAGTGTAATGTAGGTGGCGGCGATGTTAGGGGTTAATAAGTGTAATGTAGGTGGCGGCGATGTTAGGGGCGGCAGATTAGGGGTTAATAAGTGTAATGTAGGTGGCGGCATTGTCGGGGGCAGCAGATTAGGGGGCGTAAATATAATTTTTCTTTCACCATAGGAATCAATGGGGCTGCGTTACGGAGCTTTACACTCCTTTATTGCAGGTGTTAGACTTTATTTTTAGCCGGCTCTCCCCATTGATGTCTATGGAGAAATCATGCACGAGCATGTAAAACCAGCTCAAAGCAGCGCTGGTATTTGGGTGCGGTTTGGAGCTCAACGCTGACATATTGCCTGCTAACGCCGGGTTTTTGCAAACCTGTAATAGCAGCGCCATAGGGAGGTGAGCAATGGAAATAATTTGCAAGTTAGTACCAAGCCGCTCATAACGCAAAACTCGTAATCTAGCCAAAACGAAATTATCCAAAATAAAAACAATTACACCTATTCTAATAGCCATATAAAAATAAAAAAGCCCCTCCAAAATAAAAACCCTAGCCTACAATAAACTACCAATAGCCATTAAAAGGGTCTTTTGTAGGGCATTGCCCTATAGAAATCCGCTCTTTTCCCTGAAAAAAAAATACAAAGACCCCCCCCCCAACAGTAAAACCCATCATGCGATGTGGGGGGGTTAATAGGTTTTATAGGTTTATTTAGTGGCTGTGATGTGGGAGGCTAGATGTTTAGGGGTTAATAACTTTATTATAGTGGCGGCGGAATAGGGGTTAATACATTTTATTAGTGGTGGCAATGTCGGGAGCGGCAGATTAGAGTTTAATTTAGTGTTTGATGCGGGAGTGCGGTAGAATAGGGGTTAATAGGTAGTTTATGGGTGTTAGTCTACTTTGTAACACTTTAGTTATGAGTTTTGTGTAACAGTTTCGTTGTGCAAAACTCATAACTACTGGTCTCAGATTGCGGAATGGATTGTGTCGGTATAGACTGGAATGCAAGCATTTTAGCCTCACTGTGCAACTTGTAATGGCAGCACTATGGAAATCCCACGCAAAAACATCATTTCTTTTAAGGGCGGAACTGACGTTGCGTTACAGGCTAAAATGCTTGCGGTACAACTATACCGACAAGACTCGTGATGGTTGCGTTCCGGCTTTTTACGCTGAAATGGCCATTTTTTCACCGTTAAAACCCGGAACTCAAAACTTGTAATCTAGGTGATTGTTATATTAATATACTTTATAACCTCAGTTTACCTGTTTCTAAGCCCCAGCAGGCCACCTCTTATCTTGATGCCTTTTACAGCCATACAGTGCTAGTTCATTTGTGTGTCATATAGATAACATTGTGCTCATTCCTGTGTAGAATTATAATAATTATGCAGGAACAGCACTAATTGGCTCAAATGCAAGATTGTGAAATAAACTGAGATAAGGGGGCCTATCTATCAAGCTCCGAAAGGAGCTTGACGGCCCCTGTTTCTGGCGAGTCTTCAGACTCGCCAGAAAAGCAGTTATAAAGCAGCGGTCACAAAGACCGCTGCTTCATAACCTGTCCGCCTGCTCTGAGCAGACGGACAGACATCGCCGGATCAACCCGATCGGGTTGATTGACACCACCCTGCTGACGGCCGATTGGCCGCGAGTCTGCAGGGGGCGGCATTGCACCAGCAGCTCTTGTGAGCTGCTGGTGCAATGCTGAATATGTATTGCTCTCCGTATTCAGCGAGGTCTGGCGGACCTGATCCGCACTGTCGGATCAGGTCCGCCAGACCTTGATAAATAGAGGCCAAGGGGTCCATCTACATTGGCTTACATACAAGGGGATCACAGAGGTAAAAAGTGTATTAATATAACAGTGTTGGTTATGCAAAACTGTAGAATGAGTAATAAAGGCATTGTCTATCTTTTTAAACAATAACACTTTTAAAGTACACTGTCCCTTTAAGTGTATGGCAATTAAGTACCCATTACTGTGTTAAACATTAGTTGCTTTTGGGGTGAAATTAAATATTATCTGCAATAAATGTTCTGACAGGTGACATTAATACTGATGTAAATGTTAAAACAGAAGATCTGAGTGTATTGTGTGAGCTGGAAACTCCAATGCAGGAAATGTGTGACAGTGACAATGCAGGTAAGTGCACGTGTGTGACAGTGAAGGTAAGTGCACGTGTGTGACGTATTTCCTGGTTTTATAACTTATTGTCTGTAAGTGCTGTACATTATATCACCAGTCAGGGTGTCAACCTCACTCACACACTAAGTGTCACAATATAGCCTGATACTTACTGCCTAGTGTTTAGTTATCCTGATCACATGACACCCAAGCCCTATACAGCTGCTGTCATTTATATCTGCCAGAGTATAATCATTACTGTTGTCATGTGATCAGCTGCAGATACATCAATAGCACTTTGTAGGAGCATAAAATAAATCCCACAGCACTATATGATCTGCTCATCTGTATGCCATGTCTGTATATTGTGAGTTAAAGGGGCATTGTTAGGGTTGTCACCTGCCCTGGGAAAGTCCCGGTCTGGGACTATATGTCCCGTGTCCCGGAACTACCGTCTATTGCCCCGGGCTAAGAGCTCCCCTGGGGCTGGCTCAGCAGTGACCACAGATTAAAAAAAAATTAGCTGGCCAGGGAAGCTCATAGCCCGGCGGGAAGAGAGATGGAACCTGCCTGTGCTGCCTGGAGTATGTGGGAGGGAGGGGGGAAGAGGAGGGTCACGTCACTTCCATCCATCACTGCGCTGAGCCTGCACTGTGCAGCTGTGATGCACAGATTTATTAGCGCCATTAGTAAGGAGACGAGACAGTGAGCAGAGGTGCGTGCAGCCGGTGACCGGTCCCGTAACTAACAGCACAGAGGTACAAATACAAAACACGTTTCCTGGAGACTAGCTTCCTAAACCATACCAACTTCCTACATATTATAAATATATATTATAATATATATTATATACATAATTATTTATTTATTTATATATATATATATATTATATACATACATGACTGTAATAGGCGGGATCAGACTGATATACTGCCATAGAACAGGCTAACAATAGTATTGAGCCAGTTATTGTGTGTATTTAGTCTCCCTATGGGAAAAAGGGGAAATTTGATTTCATATTGAATTTGAGGCAGCGAGAAGCCACGCCCCCTTCACCCCTATTTAGAAAGTGTCCAGGAATCTTCTGGGCAAAAGGTGGCAACCCTAGGCCTTGTACTTAAACCTTCTATAATGCATGTGAAAGACCAGCAGGGAAACATGTATTTAATATTTATTTCTACGTGGATAATTTTAAAGGGACATTGTACTCTGCCAGCAAGCCACAAAATTAAAGACAGAACCAACTAATTATTATTAGTGATAAATACCCAGTTGAGAAGTGGCAGCAGCAATGACTATGAAAATGTGCAATAGTGTACGCAGTTGAATTGCATATTTTAATGAGCTGTGAAGACGCACGTGCAAATGCAGGGATGCAGCCCGTGGGTGAAACATTTATTTTAGATACATTTAGGTCCAGATTGCGAGTGGCGCATTAACAGTTATACGCGAGCCATAAGGGGTTTTATTGCACAAAACATTTATAAGGGCTTAAAGATATGAGGTCTCAGTTTTTAGAAAAAAACAGTCAATGGGCTTTAACATAGAGATACATACCTACATATGTATATATGTGTGTATATATATATATATATATATATATATGTATGTATGTATGTGTATATGTGTATGTGTATGTATGTATGTATGTATGTGTGTGTGTGTGTGTGTATGTATATATGTGTGTGTATATATGTGTGTGTGTATATATATATATATATATATATATATATATATATGTGTATATATGTGTGTGTGTGTATATATATATGTATATATGTGTGTGTATGTATATATATATATATATATATATATATATGTGTATATATGTGTGTGTGTGTGTGTATATATATATATATATATATATATATATATATATATATATATATGTATATATATATATATATATATATATATATATATATATATATATATATATATATATATATATGCAATATTCATATTTAGGGCTAGATTACAAGTGGAGCGCTAATATATTGTGTGCCTGTAAACGAGGAAATCTGCCCGTTTACGGGCACGCGATAAATAACCAGCCATTGCAAGCTTGCGGTAGCAATTAGCGCTCATAAAATTAACCAGAGATCAGAATTTTCCCCAATTGCCCCTTTAAATAAGGTTAAGTGTTGTTTTTAAAATAAAATGATGAGCATCTTTAATTTGTAAAATAATAACTGCTCAAAGCAGGTTTTAGGGATTAAAGTTAGGGGATGTGGGGTGTTAGAAAAAAAAGCCACTGAAAAGTGCCTCTACATTGCAGCCTATGGGGAACTGTGTGTTCCCTGCAAATATAAATATATAAATGTACAGTGTATATATATATATATATATATATATATATATATATATATATATATATATATATATATTATACCCACTTGTTATCTGACCCTTAGTAAGAAACCCAGAGGCAGAACTTTTTTTTATTCTCTGCAATGAGATTTTTTTAGTGAATTTTTCAGCAGTGTCTCACAGTGCATGCATTCGCGCATGCATACACACACGCACACATACATACATCCCGGTGAATACCGAAAATGGCAGGGTGGTGAAAGAATCCACCAAAGGTGGATTCTGTGGATTCTTTCACCACCCTACCATTTTCGGAATCCACCGGGATGCAGCAAAGGCAAACGGAGCATTACAAAAGCAACATCTAATCGCTCTCATTAAAGTATTTAAATAAAAAAACTAACCGTCCGCATCAAGTATTAAAAAAAAAAAAAAAAAAACACCGCCCACATGAAATAACAAAAAAATCCTACACAAAGTATTAACCCCTAAACTGCAAAACCCCCACATTGCAGTAAACCTATTTATGTTGCCCAGGAAAGGGATTTTAGCTGGAGCCAACCCAAATAACTAGACTAGCATTCAGGTTAAACAAGAACTCTCTTTATTGTAAAACATACACTCCTTTTATACACACAGCTCATCTTGGTAACACAAAGGACAATCCCACAATTTTCCCGCCATTCCCGCCCCTCCAGACAGCCCGGCACCTCCATAGGAGCCACAGTCTCACATAATCCCAATACCTAGGGGTGGCGGTTTCTTGTGATCCCGGTGCAGCGGCAGCACTTCCAGGGTGGCTCTCGGTCTCCAGATGCCACAGTCCAAAAATCAGCATGATTCGTTACTGGGGACCGGAGTTACAGTCCGTCGAATTTATGGGGTTAGGGGTGTCCAAAAACCCCAGTTCCCAAAGGAGCTCCCCTCTGATAATTCCCACAGCTCTTGTCCTCGCTAGGGGCTACCAATCCCCAAAAGAGCGGAGCTCTGGGGCAAAGGGCTGCTGGAGCGACCAGGGGTAAATTTAGCGGGTGTCCTGCTGTCCTGTGGCCAACCGGGAGTTCCAGGAGCCCGGCCAGCCTAGGAGGGTTTTCCTGGTCATAAACCAACTCTTCTCTGAACACAAAAACAAGCCAATACAAAGCAAACAAACAGCTTCCAGAGATGGTGGTTGCTCTGATGAGCCCAATACCACTGAGAAACAACAGGGGTGAGGTTGTAGGGGTTTAACCCTTGCAGCCCGGTATCCGTGACATCTCCCCCCTCCAGTTCGGCAGACCCGGCTAGACCCTTAACGGGTCGGCCTGGGGCTGTCTGACAGTGGCCCTCCACTTCTCGGTTGCTGGGAGAGGTTATTCCATATCTCCTGAGCTTGGCACATCCTGGGGGATTCCTGCTGTAGTTTATACCCTGCAACCTGGGCGCAGGGATAGTCACATAAGGCAAAGTCCCAAACAAGTTTGCTAAGGCCGGCTCTTAACCAATTGCTGTCCCACAAGTTTCAGTGTCCTTAAGTTCCATGGCCACACTGCCTCTCTCTGTTACACTCTGTTTAGTACCGGCTGACCCACCCACAAACAAAGCTAGTGCCGGTTTCCCAACTGTATTCCTTCCCCATACCGGAGGGGGAGGTTGCTCCTTGGTGGGGAAGGCAAAGCTCGGGTGCCCAAACATGTGGCACCAACTGCATAAGCTTTTATCCTCCTTTCCCAATGCAACGCCTGCCCCCGGTGATAAATACTCTGTGACAAGAAAAGGGTAGAGACCCTGCCAAGCTACTGAGGGGAGAGTTCATCTGTCTCTTCTCCCGAGAAAGATCTACCGCTGGGAGGGAGGTCTGCACCCTCCGCTCCATGGGTAACTGTGCTGCCGCTGGGGAGAGAGACCAACTGTCTCCTCTCCCAGAAAGGGATTCAGCTGCTGGGGAGAGATATCGATACCCATCTCTCCCTGCAAGGGTTTCTCTGTAAGGGGAGGGAGGATGACTACCTCTGCTCCCGAAGGATGGATCTGCCGCTGGGGAGAGAGACCGACTGTCTCCTCTCCCAGAAACGGGTTCTGCTTACGGGGAGGGAGGACGACTACCTCCGCTCCCAGGGCATGGCTCAGCCGCTGGGGAGAGAGACCTACTGTCTCCTCTCCCAAGAAGGAGTTCTGCTTACGGGGAGGAAGGACGACTACCTCCGCTCCCAGGGGATGGCTCTGCCACTGGAGAGAGAGACTGACTGTCTCCTCTCCCAGCTCCTGGCTCTGCCGCTGGGGAGAGAGACCGACTGTCTCCTATCCCAGTAAGGGGTTCTGTTTACGGGGAGGGAGGACGACTACCTCCGCTCCCAGGGGATGGCTCTGCCGCTGGGGAGAGAGACAGACTGTCTCCTTTCCCAGAAAGGGGTTCTGCTTACGGGGAGGGAGGATGACTACCTCCGCTCCCAGGGGATGGCTCAGCCACTGGGGAGAGAGACCGACTGTCTCCTCTCCCAGGAAGGAGTTCTGCTTACGGGGAGGAAGGACGACTACATCTGCTCCCAGGGGATGGCTCTGCCACTGGAGAGAGAGACTGACTGTCTCCTCTCCCAGCTCCTGGCTCTGCCGCTGGGGAGTGAGACCGACTGTCTCCTCTCCCGGGAAGGGGTTCTGTTTACGGGGAGGGAGGACGACTACCTCCGCTCCCAGGGGATGGCTCTGCCGCTGGGGAGAGAGAGCGACTGTCTCCTTTCCCGGCTCCTGGCTCTGCCGCTGGGGAGGGAGACCAACTGTCTCCTCTCCCGGAAAGGGGTTCTGTTTACAGGAAGGGAGGACAACTACCTCCGCACCCAGGGGATGGCTCTGCCGCTGGGGAGAGAGACCAACTGTCTCCTCTCCCAGGAAGGAGTTCTGCTTACGGGGAGGAAGGACGACTACATCTGCTCCCAGGGGATGGCTCTGCCACTGGAGAGAGAGACTGACTGTCTCCTCTCCCAGCTCCTGGCTCTGCCGCTGGGGAGAGAGACCGACTGTCTCCTCTCCCAGTAAGGGGTTCTGTTTACGGGGAGGGAGGACGACTACCTCCGCTCCCAGGGGATGGCTCTGCCGCTGGGGAGAGAGACCGACTGTCTCCTTTCCCAGAAAGGGGTTCTGCTTACGGGGAGGGAGGACGACTACCTCTGCTCGCAGGGGATGGCTCAGCCACTGGGGAGAGAGACCAACTGTCTCCTCTCCCAGGAAGGAGTTCTGCTTACGGGGAGGAAGGACGACTACCTCTGCTCCCAGGGGATGGCTCTGCCACTGGAGAGAGAGACTGACTGTCTCCTCTCCCGGGAAGGGGTTCTGCTTCTGGGGAGAGTTATTAACATCCATCTCTACCTGCAAGGGGTTTTCTGTAAGGGGAGGGAGGACGATTACCTCCGCTCCCAGGTTTTCTGGGGCTGTTACAGGTGCTGGGCAGAGGCCAGCGGCTCTCTGCCCTGTTGTCAGCACTTCTGCTGGGGTGGCTCCCTTGTCCAAGTCTGTAAGCTCATAGCCAGGCTGCTGATCAGGATTCAGCAGCCCTGGTTCCCTTTTTCTTTGCTGCCACTCCTCCACGGTAGAGCTCCATGAATCCCAGAGGGCTGCACCCCAGATCTGTATGTCCATGGCACGCTGCTTAGCGAGATCCAACAGCCTCTTGTATTCCTTGACCAGTGCCTCTTCCTGGTCAATTGTAAAATCCAGATCGTCCAGCAGCCAGGTCTCCTCCAAGAGATCCAGCAGTTCCTTTTGGAGCCCAGAGATGTCCTCTGTCCTTTTTGTAAGCAACAATCCAGGGCCGCCAAAGCCCTATGTGGGGGAGCCTTCCTCCAGCCATGGCTGCGCTTGCATAGCGGGCCATTGGAGGGCTCTATAGCCGTCCTCCACCCACATCTCTTGCTACAGTCTCACGGTCCACCGAACCCGGAATCTCATGTCATTCGTGGGGAGGACCTTTCCATTTTCCTGCTCCTGTTGAAGAGCCTCCCACCAGAGGTCTCGGAGGGCACGGTTCCTCCATGCCAGAACGTCCTGTTCCAAACGAGGATCATTTGTTCCGGTCAGCATCTTTTGAACTCTGCCTCCATATTTACCGGCTGCTGTGGTACATCTCCTCTGTCAGCAGAAACTGTGTGAAAGAAGCAGATCCCACCACTGCCAGCCAATGTGACTGATACCCCGGCTACCCCGACTGGGTAGCTCCGCCAAACGGGTCCTGCTTCCTCACTGCCAACTGCAGCTATGTAGCTGGCAAGTGACCACAGCCTGTAGCCACCCCTGATGCCCGACAGCATCAGTACCCAGAGTCCCACCCTGTGGCAGACTCCAGCTACCCAGACTGGGTAGCTCGGCCTGATGATCCTTTCTCTGCCTGGAACAGGCTGCTATGTCGCCCAGGAAAGTGATTTTTAGCTGGAGCCAACCCAAATAACTAGACAGACTAGCATTCAGGTTAAACAAGAACTCATTTTAAAGCTCTCTGTCCCCAGATGCCACAGTCCAAAAATCAGCATGATTCGTTACTGGGGACCGGGGTTACAGTCCGTTGAAATTATGGGGTTAGGGGTGTCCAAAAACCCCAGTTCCCAAAGGAGTTCCCCTCTGATAATTCCCACAGCTCTTGTCCTCGCTAGGGGCTACCAATCCCCAAAAGAGCGGAGCTCTGGGGTAGAGGGCTGCTGGAGCGACCAGGGGTAAATTTAGCGGGTGTCCTGTGGCCGACCGGGAGTTCCAGGAGCCCGGCCAGCCTGAGAGGAGGAGTTAGGCGGGTGTCCGTTGTGAGGCGGCCGACCGGGAGTTCCAGGAGCCCGGCCAGCCTAGGAGGGTTTTCCTGGTCAGGAGCCCAAAACCACTGAGAAACAACAGGGGTGAGGTTGTAGGGGTTTAACCCTTGCAGCCCAGTATCCGTGACACCCCCCCAAAAAAAAACCTTAAAAAATCCTAAGTCTAACCCCCAGGTTGGTACTCACGGTTCCTGAAGTCCAGCGGTGAAGTCTTCTTCCAAGCGCAACCTCTTCTTCTTTCAGGAACATCCTGTGCGGAGCGGAGTTGAAGACCGCGGAGCTGATGACCGGCGACTCTGGAACTGAAGACCGCTGAGCCATGGAGCGTGGAGGATCCTCTTCGTCCGATCTCCACTGTACACGGAATAGTGAATTCAAGGTACGCGATTAAATATGGCGTCTGTTGAATTCCTATTGGCTGATTTGATTCTTCCAATTCAAATCAGCCAATAGGATGAAAGCTACTCAAATCCTATAGGCTGTTTAAATTAGCCAATAGGATGAGAGCAAGTGAAATTGTATTGGCTATTCAAATCAGTAACACAAAGTACAATCCCACAATTTTCCCGCCATTCCCGCCCCTCCAGACAGCCCGGCACCTCCATAGGAGCCAGTCTCACATAATCCCAATACCTATGGGTGGCGGTTTCGGGTGATAGTCACATAAGGCCAAGTCCCAAACAAGTTTGCTAAGGCCAGCTCCCAACCAATTGCTGTCCCACAAGTTCCAGTGTCCTTAAGTTCCATGGCCACACTGCCTCTCTCTGTGACACACTGTTTAGTACCGGCTGACCCACCCATAAACAAAGCTAGTGCCGGTTTCCCAACTGTATTCCTACCCATACCGGAGGGGGAGGTTGCTCCTTGGTGGGGCAGGCAAAGCTCGGGTGCCCAAACATGTGGCACCAACTGCATAAGCTTTTATCCACCTTTCCCAATGCAACGCCTGCCCCCGGTGATAAATACTCTGTGACAAGAAAAGGGTAGAGACCCTGCCAAGCTACTGAGGGGAGAGTTCGTCTGTCTCTTCTCCCGAGAAAGAGATCTACCGCTGGGAGGGAGGTCTGCACCCTCCGCTCCATGGGAAACTGCTGCCGCTGGGGACAGAGACCAACTGTCTCCTCTCCCAGAAAGGGATTCAGCTGCTGGGGAGAGATATCGATACCCGTCTCTCCCTGCAAGGGTTTCTCTGTAAGGGGAGGGAGGATGACTACCTCTGCTCCCGAAGGATGGATCTGCCGCTGGGGAGAGAGACCGACTGTCTCCTCTCCCAGAAAGGGGTTCTGCTTACGGGGAGGGAGGATGACTACCTCCGCTCCCAGGGGATGGCTCAGCCGCTGGGGAGAGAGACAGACTGTCTCCTCTCCCAGGAAGGAGTTCTGCTTACGGGGAGGAAGGACGACTACCTCCGCTCCCAGGGGATGGCTCTACCACTGGAGAGAGAGACTGACTGTCTCCTCTCCCAGCTCCTGGCTCTGCCGCTGGGGAGAGAGACCGACTGTCTCCTCTCCCGGTAAGGGGTTCTGTTTATGGGCAGGGAGGATGACTACCTCCACTCGCAGGGGATGGCTCTGCCGCTGGAGAGAGAGACCGACTGTCTCCTCTCCCGGCTCCTGGCTCTGCCGCTGGGGAGAGAGACCAACTGTCTCCTCTCCCGGGAAGGGGTTCTGTTTACGGGGAGGGAGGACGACTACCTCCGCTCCCAGGGGCTGGCTCTGCCGCTGGGGAGAGAGACCGACTGTCTCCTCTCCCAGGAAGGGGTTCTGTTTACGGGGAGGGAGGACGACTACCTCCGCTCCCAGGGGGTGGCTCTGCCGCTGGGGAGAGAGACTGACTATCTCCTCTCCCGGCTCCTGGCTCTGCCGCTGGGGAGAGAGTCCGACTGTCTCCTCTCCTGGGGAGAGTTATTGACATCCATCTCTACCTGCAAGGGGTTCTCTGTAAGGGGAGGGAGGACGATTACCTCCGCTCCCAGGTTTCCTGGGGCTGTTACAGGCGCTGGGCAGAGGCCAGCGGCTCTCTGCCCTGTTGTCAGCACTTCTGCTGGGGTGGCTCCCTTGTCCAAGTCTGTAAGCTCATAGCCAGGTTGTTGATCAGGATCCAGCAGCCCTGGTTCCCTTTTTCTTTGCTGCCACTCCTCCACGGTCGAGCTTCATGAATCCCAGAGGGCTGCACCCCAGATCTGTATGCCCCTGGCACGCTGCTTAGCGAGATCCAGCAGCCTCTTGTATTCCTTGACCAGTGCCTCTTCCTGGTTAATTATAAAATCCAGATCGTCCAGCAGCCAGGTCTCCTCCAAGAGATCCAGCAGTTCCTCTTGGAGCCCAGAGATATCCTCCAGACCCTGGTCTCTCACTCCCAAACTGTGGGTCCTCTGTCCTTTTTGTAAGCAACAATCCAGGGCTGCCAAAGCCTTATGTGGGGGAGCCTTCCTCCAGCCATGGCTGCGCTTGCATAGCGAGCCATTGGAGGGCTCGATAGCCGTCCTCCACCCACATCTCTTGCTGGATCAGTCTATCTAGAACAGATAGCCATTCCTTCTTTGGCTGTTCTCCCAGGAAAGGCAGTCTCACGGTCTACCGAACCCGGAATCTTGTGTCATTCGTGGGGAGGACCTTTCCATTTTCCTGCTCCTGTTGAAGAGCCTCCCACCAGAGGTCTCGGAGGGCAAGGTTCCTCCATGCCAGAACATCCTGTTCTGAACAAGGATCATTTGTTCCGGTCAGCATCTTTTGTACTCTCCCTAGGAACTCTGCCTCCATATTTACCGGCTGCTGTGGTACGTCTCCTCTGTCAGCAGAAACTGTGTGAAAGAAGCAGATCCCACCACTGCCAGCCAATGTGACGGATACCCCGACTGGGTAGCTCTGCCAAACTGGTCCTGCTTCCTCCCTGCCAACTGCAGCTATGTAGCTGGCAAGTGACCACAGCCTGTAGCCACCCCTGATGCCCGACAGCATCAGTACCCAGGGTCCCACCCTGTGGCAGACTCCAGCTACCCAGACTGGGTAGCTCTGCCTAATGATCCTTTCTCTGCCTGGAACAGGCTGCTATGTCGCCCAGGAAAGTGATTTTAGCTGGAGCCAATCCAAATAACTCATAAACAAGAACTCATTTTAAAGCTCTCGGTCCCCAGATGCCACAGTCCAAAAATCAGCATGATTCGTTACTGGGGACCGGAGTTACAGTCCATTGAAATTATGGGGTTAGGGGTGTCCAAAAACCCCAGTTCCCAAAGGAGTTCCCCTCTGATAATTCCCACAGCTCTTGTCCTCGCTAGGGGCTACCAATCCCCAAAAGAGCGGAGCTCTGGGGCAAAGGGCTACTGGAGCGACCAGGGGTAAAATTAGCGGTGTTTATGTGTAGTGTGATAGGAGCGCCTAAAGGTGGATTCCTGCTGATAAAAAAGTTCTTCCCTCAAAGAGAACTAAATGGTGGATAAGAAGAAAAAATGGGGTTTATTTAGCAGCGCTAAAAAAAGCTAGGAAATGATGATACCAATCTAATTTATGTTTTATACAATCTAGTTTATTTAAAAATTGTTATAACACATAAAAACAACAGCAAATGCTTTTCCTAATTAATAAAGGGACGTCTCCCTTATACAACACTTATAAAAACAGTCTAGAACCATATAATCCTAGAATTCCAGGTATAAAGGAATTAATTCTATAGATAACATATGGCAAGCAACAAATTTCTAAGATAAATGGTGAATTGAATATTTAAAAGGCACAAATGTATCAGTCCTAACAGCTTTACAGTTCTTCAGTAACAAATATAGTTATAAAGTTACACAGTTACTTTCCTTGGACATATAATTGGCTCAGGTGTGCTGGATAGTTAAAAAGGCAAAAAATAGCCGTTATTCTGATTTAGGTGCCAAAGCAATCGTGGTTAATGGGAATGGTTAATTTAACAGATGAATACCTTGATGTCTTTAAAGTTCAGTTTGTGTGTTTTAAAAAACGTAGTGCAAATTAGTGTAGAGGTACCTTAATCTGTCCTGGTTGCAACCGCTGATATTCTTCACTGTGAGGGATTCACAGACTGTTTGTTCCTGGTGCTTCTGATAAGTCACCTGACCTTCTCTTTGATTCAGAGGTCAGGGGTGATGATCCGTTCTGGTGATGTAGTTATCCTTTTTTTTTGTTTTCCTTTCTTCTTATAGCCCAAATATTGTTTTCATCTGGGTTCCCTCAGACTTCTTAAGGTTTGAAGAAATCTTTGGTCAGTGTTTAGCAGTAACACCGTATTCCCTGAAGTTACCAAAGGTAGATTTTAACTTGCAGGGTCAGGAGAAAAGTTTAAAGTTGCAGGGTCACACAGCTTTGTGACAGTAGTAAATGAAGTTTAGTAGAGTGTAGCAGGTCCCATTCAACGTGTTTCACCCTTCTGGGCTTTATCAAGAATGCTTATCCTGCTAGCTTCTGGCTTTTTAAAGGTATGAATGTGTTTTGATTGGTTCCTTCATTTCCTTTTGATTTCTATCAACACCTGTGTGGCTTCCAATGTAAAGCTGGACTTTATTTAAGTTGGTAATGATTGTTTCTGTGTTGTTATTTAGTTACATGATACACAAGGAAGAGAACTTATCCTTTCTGCTTTATTAGCATTCACACAATTCAACTTGTATATTATCTAATAAAGGCACTTTAGAATTGAAATATATATTTAGATCGTGCAAACTTAAAATTACCTAAACTGAAACGAAAATATAAGAATCAGAATTATCATTCCCATATCTAGAATTATTGTAAGTGGGTAAAAATTAACGATATATACATATTCCTTTTCAACAAAGGATAGTAAGTTCAACAATTTATAAATTTGTAACAATTTAAAAATGGACGAAACGAAAATATAAGAATCAGAATCATCATTCCCATATCTAGAATTATTGTTAGTGGGTAAAAATTAACGATATATATATATATATATATATATATACATATTTCTTTTCAACAAAGGATAGTAAGTTCAACAATTTATAAATTTGTAACAATTTAAAAATGGATGTACAATTAAATCAGAAATTATCAATCCCGTAAATTTAGCGGTGTCCTGTGGCTGACCGGGAGTTCCAGGAGCCCGGCCAGCCTAGGAGGGTTTTCCTGGTCAGGAGCCCAAAACCACTGAGAAACAACAGGGGTGAGGTTGTAGGGGGTAGGGGTTTAACCCTTGCAGCCCAGTATCCGTGACACCCCCCCAAAAAAAAAAACCTTAAAAAAAATCCTAAGTCTAACCCCCAGGTTGGTACTCACGGTTCCTGAAGTCCAGCAGTGAAGTCTTCTTCCGAGCGCAACCTCTTCTTCTTCCAGGAACATCCTGCGCGGAGCTGAAGACCGGCGACAGCGGAGCCATGGAGCGTGGAGGATCCTCTTCGTACGATCTGCGCCGTACACTGAATAGTGAATTCAAGGTACGCGATTAAATATGGCGTCTCTTGAATTCCTATTGGCTGATTTGATTCTTCCAATTCAAATCAGCCAATAGGATGAAAGCTACTCAAATCCTATTGGCTGTTTAAATTAGCCATTAGGATGAGAGCAAGTGACGTATTGGCTATTCAAATCAGCCAATAGAATTTCACTTGCTCTTATGCTATTGGCTAATTTAAACAGCCAATAGGATTTGAGTAGCTTTCATCCTATTGGCTGATTTGAATTAGAAGAATCAAATCAGCCAATAGGAATTCAAGGGACGCCATCTTTAATCACGTACCTTGAATTCACTATTCAGTGTACGGCGCAGATCTTATGAAGAGGATCCTCCACGCTCCATGGCTCCGCTGTCGCCGGTCTTCAGCTCCGCGCAGGATGTTCCTGGAAGAAGAAGAGGTTGCGCTTGGAAGAAGACTTCACCGCCTGGAACAGGACCTTCTCCGCCGGACTTCAGGAACCGTGAGTACCAACCTGGGGGTTAGATTTAGGAGTTTTTAAGGGTTTTTTGGGGGTATTTGGGGGGGGGATGGGCAGAAAAAGAGCTAAATGCCCTTTTAAGGAGGGTTGGTGGGTGGGGGGTTTTACTGTTAGGGGGGCTGTGTGTATTTTCTTGAAAAAGAGCTGATTATCTTGGGGCAATGCCCTGCAAAAAGCCCCTGTAAGGGCTTCTGGTAGTTTATTCTTAGAGTAGGGGGTGTTTTTATTTTGGGGGGTCTTTTTTTATTTTCATAGCGAATAGGTTTAATTTTGTTATATTTGGTAATTTGATTTTTTATTTTCTGTAATGTTAGCTTTTTTTATTTTTTGTAAACTTACTTTTTTTTTATTTGTTGTAACTTTAGAATATCTTAGTTTAGTTAATTTTGGTTTATTTAATGGGGTTGTTAGGTTAGTGTGCTGTACTTAAGTTATTTAAATAGTTATTTGCGTTGTGGGTTTTTGCGGTTTAAAGGGTTAATAAGTTAAAAAGGTTTATTGCGAAGTAGGGTTTAATAGGGTAAATAGGTTTATTGCAATGTAGGCATTTGGCGGTATAGGGGTTAATATGGTAAATAGGTTTATTGTGAAGTAGGGATTTCGCGGTTTCGGAGTTAAAAGGGTAAATAGGTTTATTGCGATGTAGGGGTTTAGGTGTTAATAGGGTAAATAGGTTTATTGCGATGTGGGGGTTTTGCGGTTTAGGGGTTAATAGGGTAATTGGGTGTATTGTGATGTGGGTGGTTGACAGTTTACGTGGTTATTCATTTTTGTTTTAAATGCGATTTTTTTTTTTTGGGGAAGGCGGAAATATAGGTTAAGAAATGTTAGGTTTATTTTTTGAGAGACGGCTCAGTCTAAACATTATTTATACAGTCACAATGCATATAGTGACTGAATAAACAATGTAGACACTGACATTTTTATTAATGCTTATTTTTTCTGTGTCAGTGTCTACATTATTGACACACATATATACAGACGCGCACACATATGTACACATAATATACATACATATACAGGGAGTGCAGAATTATTAGGCAAGTTGTATTTTTGTGGATTAATTTTATTATTGAACAACAACCATGTTCTCAATGAACCCAAAAAACTCATTAATATCAAAGCTGAATAGTTTTGGAAGTAGTTTTTAGTTTGTTTTTAGTTATAGCTATTTTAGGGGGATATCTGTGTGTGCAGGTGACTATTACTGTGCATAATTATTAGGCAACTTAACAAAAAACAAATATATACCCATTTCAATTATTTATTTTTACCAGTGAAACCAATATAACATCTCAACATTCACAAATGTACATTTCTGACATTCAAAAACAAATCAGTGACCAATATAGCCACCTTTCTTTGCAAGGACACTCAAAAGCCTGCCATCCATGGATTCTGTCAGTGTTTTGATCTGTTCACCATCAACGTTGCGTGCAGCAGCAACCACAGCCTCCCAGACACTGTTCAGAGAGGTGTACTGTTTTCCCTCCTTGTAAATCTCACATTTGATGATGGACCACAGGTTCTCAATGGGGTTCAGATCAGGTGAACAAGGAGGCCATGTCATTAGATTTTCTTCTTTTATACCCTTTCTTGCCAGCCACGCTGTGGAGTACTTGGACGCGTGTGATGGAGCATTGTCCTGCATGAAAATCATGTTTTTCTTGAAGGATGCAGACTTCTTCCTGTACCACTGCTTGAAGAAGGTGTCTTCCAGAAACTGGCAGTAGGACTGGGAGTTGAGCTTGACTCCATCCTCAACCCGAAAAGGCCCCACAAGCTCCTCTTTGATGATACCAGCCCAAACCAGTACTCCACCTCCACCTTGCTGGCGTCTGAGTCGGACTGGAGCTCTCTGCCCTTTACCAATCCAGCCACGGGCCCATCCATCTGGCCCATCAAGACTCACTCTCATTTCATCAGTCCATAAAACCTTAGAAAAATCAGTCTTGAGATATTTCTTGGCCCAGTCTTGACGTTTCAGCTTGTGTGTCTTGTTCAGTGGTGGTCGTCTTTCAGCCTTTCTTACCTTGGCCATGTCTCTGAGTATTGCACACCTTGTGCTTTTGGGCACTCCAGTGATGTTGCAGCTCTGAAATATGGCCAAACTGGTGGCAAGTGGCATCTTGGCAGCTGCACGCTTGACTTTTCTCAGTTCATGGGCAGTTATTTTGCACCTTGGTTTTTCCACACGCTTCTTGCGACCCTGTTGACTATTTTGAATGAAACGCTTGATTGTTCGATGATCACGCTTCAGAAGCTTTGCAATTTTAAGAGTGCTGCATCCCTCTGCAAGATATCTCACTATTTTTGACTTTTCTGAGCCTGTCAAGTCCTTCTTTTGACCCATTTTGCCAAAGGAAAGGAAGTTGCCTAATAATTATGCACACCTGATATAGGGTGTTGATGTCATTAGACCACACCCCTTCTCATTACAGAGATGCACATCACCTAATATTGGTAGTAGGCTTTCGAGCCTATACAGCTTGGAGTAAGACAACATGCATAAAGAGGATGATGTGGTCAAAATACTAATTTGCCTAATAATTCTGCACTCCCTATATATAGATAGATAGATAGATAGATAGATAAATGATTCAAAGCACTCTCTGGACTTCTGACAACAAAGACAAAATTTATTGTGATAGTGACGTTTCGGGACCAAACCTGTCCCTTCTTCTGACAGTCAAACACTGCAAAACTCAAACTTAAATAGGCCATACAGACCCTCCCCTGTATTGCTACCAATCACAGGTAAGCGTGTGCAAAAGTGAAGACCACACCAAAAATAAGGTGTGGACAAGTGATAGTGTATCATGTGTAATTATGAATGTGTATAACATAAACACAACTAAAAGATCATTATTAGTATAATCCTCATGTGTACTAGTAACCATTGATCATAATAATTAAATTACAAAGTCATATTAGTGCAAATTTACATACTACATATTAAAGATTCACCCCTTCAAAGTGCTCAAAAATGGATTCAACCACTATTCAGTGGATCCACCCCTCTTCATTGATAGGTGTAAATCTATCAATGAAGATTTACACCTATCAATGAAGAGGGGTGGATCCACTGCTATGTGCTATTACCCTGTACCACACTGGAGTTCAGGAAGGGGAAGGAAATTGAAGAGAGCAACGTAGTAAATATTTACATTGAGAGCGAATGGAACAGTGTCACCTGCAGGCAGAAATTAAAAGTGCAGGCAAAATATTTTTTATGCAGAAACTGTATATTTTCTGCAACGAGATCGCACAACACAGTATGTTCTGCCTTGGGGTGAGAAAAACCACAATCCCCTCTCATATTGTATATGTTTGTATAAAGATTTTACTGTGTGTGAGGGAGATTGTGTCTGTTTCCAGGGGCTGTAGGAATACTAGAATAGCACAGGTGAGTATAACTAATGTAGGGCTGAATTCTAAATACAATGAATGCAAAAGACTGAAAATGGCATCAGCACATGGGTATAAAATGAAGCAGTAGTGAAAAGGTTAAACTTGATAACTTGCATTATTTCTATTATTTTTACTCTTTTATTAAAGAAATAGAAAATACTTTTGTCTTGAACTATATAAATCCCTTTATATATCTGATGTCTCTATCATATCACTGTGGTACTCTCTCTCACACAGGCAATACAAGTTAAGATCATTAAATGGGCTATAGTGAGATTTTAATAACCAATGGAAAATGCTTTTTATTTTCAAAACCTCACAGAACCCTGTAATACGTCTCATATGGGAATTCTGATTGGTTACAGTGAGGCTGTATTTGTAGCAAGTAAAGTAACTGATTCCCAGCTAACTCCCTTTACTGTATGACACAGATTGTATTTACTGTTGTGCTGATGTCATTTCATGGGATGTTTCTTCCAGATGTGACTGCTACTGATGTAGGCTCAGGTTTATCTTAAATTACACTGTTTTTCACATTTTGTTTTAAACTAACTTTTAAAAAGATACCATGCAAAGAATCAATTATTTATTTCTATTACTGATATTTTTTTCAGATGAAAACGATGCTAAAAGTTTATGTAACACAGAACAAACAGAAGATCAGGGGCTAAGTAATATGCCAGAAGCTGCAAAGCAGGAAATATGTGACAATATAAGTACAGGTAGGTGTAATAGTGTGACGTATGTCTGAGGGATACAGGGCACGGGTGAGTGTACGTGTGTGATGTGTCTGAGGGATACTGGGCACAGGTGAGTGTACGTGTGTGATGTGCCTGAGGGATACAGGGCACAGGTGAGTGTACATGTGTGATGTGTCTGAGGGATACAGGGCACAGGTGAGTGTACATGTTTGATGTGTCTGAGGGATACAGTGCACAGGTGAGTGTACGTGTGTGATGTGTCTGAGGGATACAGGGCACAGGTGAGTGTACGTGTGTGATGTGTCTGAGGGATACAGGGCACAGGTGAGTGTATGTGTGTGATGTGTCTGAGGGATACAGGGCACAGGCGAGTGTACGTGTGATGTGTCAGGGATACAGGGCACAGGTGAGTGTACGTGTGTGATGTGTCTGAGGGATACAGGGCACAGGTGAGTGTACGTGTGTGATGTGTCTGAGGGATACAGGGCACAGGTGAGTGTACGTGTGATGTGTCTGAGGGATACAGGGCACAGGTGAGTGTACGTGTGGTGTGTCTGAGGGATACAGGGCACAGGTGAGTGTACGTGTGATGTGTCTGAGGGATACAGGGCACAGGTGAGTGTACGTGTGTGACATGTATGGAGGATGCAGGGCACAGGTGAGTGTATGTGTGTGATGTGTCTGAGGGATGCAGGGCACAGGTGAGTGTATGTGTGTGACATGTATGGGGGATGCAGGGCACAGATGGATGGATTTTATTTTAAAAAAACCTCACAAAACCCTGTAATTTTTTCTCCCGTGGGATTTCTGATTGCTTACAGTGAGGCTGTATTTGCAGCTAGTAAAGTAACTTATTCCCAGCTAACTTGCTTTACTGTATGACACAGGTTGTATTTACTGTTGTGCTGATGTCATTATATGGGTTGTTTCATTCAGATGTGAGAGCTAGTGATGTAGGCTCATTTGTATTTAACTTAAATTACACAATATATCACTAAACTAATTTTTAAATAGAGACCATGTAAATAGTGAGTTATTTATTCATTCTTTTTTTTCTAGATGAAAAAGATGCTAAGATTTCATGTAACACAGAAGATCAGTGGCTAAGAAATATAACAGAAGCTGCAGAGCAGGAAATATGTGACAATATAAATGCAGGTTAGTGCACGTGTTGTGTCTGAGGGACGCAGAGCAAAGGTTAGTGTACGTGTGTGATGTGTCTGACCATGGAACTCCCAGTAAAGTAACATACAAGTTTCTCATAAAATTGTGCAAACAAATAGTATTATAACCACATTTCAAAGAACTACCTTGTTATTTGACTGCTGTGCTAGCTTAGTCCTAAACATGTAAGTAAGTCTCCTTTTTACTGGTTGCTAGGCACCTCTATGGACAAGTTTACACTGTGCACCAGCAGTGTTTCTGTGACATTTATTGTGTACCGTGTGCTATAGATCATTAGCAAGACCTAAGTTATCATATGACACCGCACTGCAGAGGGTACGTGTGCCTTAGCAGTAAATTTCAAAATGCTTGATTTCTAATATAGAATTGCTTTATCTTTTTTATATTTATAGGCCATGTTCTCATTTTAATTTACCTTCTAAATAATACTTGATTTCCTGAGACTGGTATAGAGTCCTTTGGGACATCAAGGGTTAAGTCATCATGTAGCTGCTACAAAATTACTGGCTTCTGGATTTTTGGGCTGCATCATTGTTTTGTAGAAATTTGTCAGCCTTACAATATCCCATATAGAAAAAGACACTCATAGATAGACAGACATATACAGATATTTAACATTTAAATACTGTAATGCTTATGGGATAATTCCACTATCAGACCAAATTCGGCCAGTAGTCTTCTTATCCCGGCGTCGAGCCAGAATGATAGGGAATATCCCAGATCAGAGAAAGCTTGCAAGATGAGGTAAGCGGCACTCTCCACAGGCAGGATAGTCTTCGGCGTCAACGGGCAGGGAATCATAGAATGGCAGTTCAGGGGTAAACCACTAGAAAGGTCAGGCTAGCAGGGTTTGGCAACAGTAAGGCAGTCCAAAGGTAAATGACTAGAATGGTCAGGCAGGCAGTATTTGGCAACGGTAAAGCGGTCCAAAGGTAAACCACTAGGATGGTCAGACAGGCAGGGTTTATCAACAAGGCAATCCAGAGCAATAGGGGTTAATCAAGCAGAGTAGTCAGACAAGCAGAGTTCAGCAATAGTATATCAATCCAGGCAGAGTTGTTAAACAAGCAGAGGTCAGCAACAATATGACAGTCCAGCAACAAGAACACCCAGGAGAACACTAAGTAACACCTATATTTGGGCAGTGCATGTAAGCACTGCAAATACTTACATAAGTGCCGATTCACGCCGAAGAGGACACACAGGTGAACACAGTAACGGCATCCAGGATGAGAGGCAGCGTGTGGCGATGACGTCATCGCCGCACGCTCTGAAGCACCACCTGCGTCTATGGCAACGCCCATAGCAACAAGTCACCACCGCCGCCTCTATGGTTACCTCCGGGAACCAAAGTCGGCTTGGAGGGATGAGCAGCATGAAACCTGGAGACCAAAGAAGGAGCATGCACATCACGGGCAGGAATCCAGAAACGATCTGCCACAGTGTAACCCTTCCAATGCACGAGGTACTGCAGTTGCCTGCGCCTATATCTGGAATCCAGGATCTTAGCAATCTCGTACTCAAGTTCACAATGAATCAAGAGCGGAGGAGAAAGAGGTCTGAGTCGAGTATATTTGTTCTTGATGTAGGACTTGAGCAGTGAGATGTGGAAGACTGGGTGTATACGCAGGGTTCTGGGCAAGGCCACTTTGTAGGCAACAGGAGATAGTCTTTTAAAGGCCGATAAACCTAGGCCCTAGTTTGTAACTGGGTTGGCGTAGACGAATATGTCGAGTAGAGACCCAAACACGTTCACCTACCGAAAAGGCAGAAACAGAAGCTCTATGATGATCAGCAAACTTCATGTATCTAGAGACAGCTGAAAGTAGCTGAGAGCGAATACGTTGCCAATGAGTGGTGAGTTCAGTAACGTGTCAGTCTGCAGCTTAAAATGGAGAACATCATAGAGAAGAGTGCCAATGAGTGTTTCTTGCCAGCTCGGCTAGGGGCAACAACTCTAAGGTAGACCTCAGACAAAGGCTCTAAGGTAGGCCTCGAGATCCTGATTTACTCTCTGTTAGTCCATTGGTCTGAGGATGGGTAGCCTGAAGACAAGGAAACAGTAGTTCCAATCAACTTGCAAAAAGGCTCTCCAAAAGGTAGAGATGAATTATGGACCTCTGTCGGAAACAGTATTCACAGGAATGCCATGAAGTTGTACAACATGTAATAGAAAAAGAGAGGATAATTCCTGGGCAGAAGGCAGTTTCTTTAAGGGTACAAAATGAGCCAGTCCACCACAACCCAGATAACTGTATGTTGGTCAGAAGGTGGGAGGTCCACAATGAAGATCAATGTGATGTGTGTCCATGGTTGTTTGGGAATGGACAATGGTTGGAGGAAGCTAGATGGCAAGGATTGGGGAGTTTTGTTGGCAGCATAAGTTGTGCACGCTTTCACATAATCCTGAGTGTCAGACCTCATAGTAGGCCACCATACATGTTTAGAGGTACAAAAAGGATATCAGAGGCCACAGGGGCTTAAGGGGGTTTACTAGACTGGGCACATTGCAATCTTTGAAGAAGGGTGGTATTTAGTTGAGCAATCACACAGGAGGGGGAGGTATGATGTGTTCAATAGGAGCTTCAGAGGAATCATTTGAGTGAGGAAACTGATGGGAAAGGACGTCCGCCTTCTTGTTTTTGGTCCCTGGAAGATAAGAGACCACAAAGTTAAAATGGGAAAAGAACAAGACCCACCTGGCCTGTCGAGGATTGAATCGATGAGCAGTCTCTAGGTAAGTTAGATTCTTATGGTTGGTGAGAATCTGAATGGGATTGGCGGTGCCCTCTAACCAATGACGCCATTCAGTCAAGGCCATCTTAATGGCTAAGAGTTCACGATTACTCACATCGTAATTCCTCTCTGCAGGAGTAAAGCGTTTAGAGAAAAAGGCTACAGGGTGCGACTTGGTTGTTAAAGGATCCCTTTGGGTTAGAACTGCTCCAGCCCCTGTCTTGGAGGCATCAACCTCTAAAGTGCACTGTAGGTCAGGATCAGGATGGCGGAGAACAGAACAGAACGCCTTTTTGAGACGAGAGAAGGCAGTTATGGTTTCAGGAGGCCAATGCTTACAGTCTTTCTTCCATTTTGTCAATTCAGTGAGAGAAGCGACTGTTTGAGAAGTTCTTTATAAACTTGCGGTAATAATTGGAGAACCCCAAGAATCTCTGTAATTCATTTAATGAAGTAGGCTGAGGCCATTCTAAAACTGCGGTGAGTTTAGCAGGATCCATGACATAACAAACGAACTGGATCTGAACTTGATCAAACTCGCATTTTTTAGCTTAGCTACCAAAGAATTGTCTCTGAGACGTTGAAGTACCTGTCTCACGTGTTTATGATGCTCCTCCAAAGTGGAAGACAAAACAAGGATGTCATCCAGATAGACGGTGGGATTGAGGAGGTCACGGAAGACATTGTTGACAAATGCTGGAAGACTGCAAGGGTGTTACGCAGCCCAAAGGGCATTACAACGTATTCATAATGCCCTGATCTTGTGTTGAAGGCAGTCTTCCATTTGTGGCCTGGGAAGATATGAATCAGATTGTATGCCCCACGTAAGTCCAGCTTGATGAAGAAGCAAGCATCCTGGAGTTATACAGTTCAGTGATTAAAGGAATGGGATAGCAATTCTTGATAGTTATGATGTTCAAGGCCCTGTAGTCGATACAGGGTCTGAGCCCACCATCTTTCTTACTGACAAAAAAAAAGCCTGCCCCAACAGGAGAGAAGAAAGGGGCGAATGAAACCTTTAGCATGGTTCTCTTGGATGTACTCCTCCATGGACCTGGTTTCAGCTTTGGAGAGTGGATATGTCCTCCCTTTAGGAAGTGGGGCTCCGGGAAAGAGGTCAATTTTACAGTCATAAGGACGGTGGGTTGGCAGCACGTCTGCTGCTTTCTTCTCAAACATCTGCGAAGTCCGCGTATACTGAGGGAAGGTTTGAAGGAGTCTGAAGACTGGCTATGTGGATGCAGAAGAGAGGAGTGACTTTAGCAAGGCAGGAGTGGAAACAGGAGGTACCCCTGGAGGCCAGTTGTCCTTCAGCCCAGTCAAACTGCGGATTATGTATACGAAGCCAAGGAAGATCAATGATAACAGGTTGTGCTGGGGAATAAATTACCTCAAACTGCAGCTCTTCCATATGAAGGACTCACACAGTCAGGGGTGCTGACTCAAAATGGATCAACCCTAAACCAAGGGGGGTTGCCATCCAGAGTAGTTATTTTGAATCAATGTCTTTTCTGCAGAAGAGGCAAGCCAGCTTGAATCATAAAACGGTGATCCAAAAAGTTTCCAGCTGCCCCTGAGTCAATGAAGGCTTGAGTGTGGACAGAATTCTGAAGAAATGTATAAGTAATAGGTACCATAATTCGAGAGGAGTGAGGGGATTTAGTAGTGATCATGCTTAGAGGTACCCCAGTGTTATCCCCTAAGCATTGGCTTTTCCCGTCCGAATGTCACAGTTCTTTAGTTGGTGGGAGTTAGAACCACAATAAAAGCATAGTCTCAATCTCCTTCTTCTGTCTTTCAGACTCTGAGGGTTTGAAGGAGGAAAGATCCATGGGTTCCTCTACTGGGATGGCTGGAGATGTTGAAGTGGTAGAGGACACTGCAGAAACCAGACGAATAGAAGGACGGGAGGAAAGGATTCTCAGAGTTCTGTCTCTCGGCTTGTCTCTCCTGGAAGCGAGAGTCTAGACTGATAAAAAGTGTTATATTGTGAATATCACGATAAGTGAGTTCATCTTTGATGCGTTCATGCAGACCCCTCCTAAAGGCTGCCTTAAGGGCACTGCCATCCCAACTGGTCTCAAGTGCCAAGGTACGAAACTCAATGGCAAATTGTGTTGTGTGAAAGTAGACCAAGCGCTAGTGGTTACACCTGTAGCTCTCTTCAGTGGGTCTCCTAGTAGACCTAGTGGATTACGATAACAAAAGGTTTGAAGTAAAATTAAAGGTTAAGGTGTTTTGATAGATTACAAAGTTTAGTTGTATTTAATCGGATAACATAATATCCAGGTTAAAAAAAACACACATATAAAATAATAAAATCATGGATCCATGAATTAACAAGCAAACAACAATAAAAAGCTCATTGATATAAAAGTCGCAAGTCAAATATGCATATACAGTATATAAAAAAAAATAGCTTGGTAGGTTAACTCTCCTGAGGGATAGTCTTCTGTATTGTAATAAAATTTGAGGTGCAAACAATGATGTAATCCAACTTAAAAAATGGTTGAAGGTATGTCCCAAATAATATGTCTAACGTGCCCTCAGACACAAAAGTGTCTAAATAGATTGATGTGAAAATCCAGTGGAAAATGTGAAGATTTCCAAAAAGCAAGTGATAATCAAAAAGAAAAGAAAAAATGAGAAAAAAATAAGTTTGTGAAAAATTGTGAACAAATATGAGAAAATATTAATGAAAATACTTGATCTAATTTGTAATATGTGAAATTTAGTATCCAAATAATTTGTGATGCACCGTTAGTCCTCCTATGTGTCCTATTGGTGAAGTTCCATCTGGTGATAAAAAAGATACTGAATGTTCCTGTGGAAAACAAAAAACAATAGTGCAAAATAGCTTAAACACCTACGGCTAGATTTAGAGTTTGGCGTTAGCCGTCAAAAGCAGCGTTAAGGGGTCCTAATGCTGCTTTTTACCACCCGCTGGTATTTAGAGTCAGCCAGGAAAGGGTCTACCGCTCACTTCCTTTCCGCGACTCCAGGCTACCGCAGATCCCCTTACGTCAATTGCGTATCCTATCTTTTCTATGGAATTTGCCTAACGCTGGTATTTAAAGTCTTGGAAGAAGTGAGCGGTAGAGCCTCTACCGACAAGACTCCTACCGCCAAAAAAAGTCTGTAGTTAAGAGCTTTATGGGCTAACGCTGGAACATAAAGCTCCTAACTACTGTGCTACAAAGTACACTAACACCCATAAACTACCTATGTACCCCTAAGCCGACACCTATATTATATTTATTACCCCCTAATCTGCCCCCCCCCCCAACGTCGCCGCTACCTTACCTACACTTATTAACCCCTAATCTGCCGACCGGACCTCGCCATCACTATAATAAATGTATTAACCTCTAAACCGCCACACTCCCGCCTCGCAAACACTATAATAAATTTTATTAACCCCTAATCTGTCCTCCCTAACATCACCGCCACCTACCTACAATTATTAACCCCAATCTCCCGCTCGCAACGTCGCCGCTACTATAATAAAGTTATTAACCCCTAAACCGAAGTCTAACCCTAACACCCCCCTAACTTAAATATAATTTAAATTAAACAAAATAATATTCCTATAATTAAATAAATTATTCCTATTTAGAACTAAATACTTGCCTATAAAATAACCCATAATATAGCTACAATATAACTAATAATTACATTGTAGCTATTTTAGGATTTATGTTTATTTTAACTAGGTACAATAGCTATTAAATAGTTAATAACTATTTAATAGCTACCTAGTTAAAATAAGTACAAAATTACCTGTAAAATAAATCCTAACCTAAGTTACAAATACACCTAACACTACACTATCATTAAATTAATTAAATTAACTACAATTAGCTAAACTAAAATACAACTAAATAAACTAATCTATAATACAAAAACAAACAAACACTAAATTACAAAAAATAAAAAAAATTGCAAGAAGTTTAAACTAATTACACCTAATCTAAGCCCCCTAATAAAATAAAAAAATCCCCCCAAAATAAAAAAATGCCTTACCCTATTCTAAATTACAAAAGTAATCAGCTCTTTTACCAGCCCTTAAAAGGGCTTTTTGTGGGGCATTGCCCCAAAGTAATCAGCTCTTTTACCTGTAAAAAAAATACAACCCCCAAACATTAAAACCCACATACCCCTACTCTAACCCACCCAAACCCACCTTAAAAAAAACCTATCGCTAACCCCCTGAAGATCATCCTACCTTGAACCATCTTCACCCAACCGGGCTGAAATCTTCATCCAAGGTGCGCAGAGGAGGTCCTTCATCCGGTAGAAGTCTTTATCCATGCGGCGTCTTCAATCTTCATCCATCCGGAGCGGAACCATCTTCAAAGGAGCCGACGCGGAGCCATCCTCTTCAACCGACAAGATGGCGTCCCTTCAATTCCGATTGGCTGATAGGATTCTATCAGCCAATCGGAATTGAAGGGACGCCATCTTGGATGACGTCCCTTAAAGGAACCTTCAGTCGTCGGTTGAAGAGGATGGCTCCGCGTCGGCTCCTTTGAAGATGGCTCCGCTCTGCTCTGGATGGATGAAGATTGAAGACGCCGCCTGGATGAAGTTCTTCTACCGGATGAAGGACCTCCTCTGCGCACCTTGGATGAAGATTTCGGCCCGGTTGGGTGAAGACGGCTCAAGGTAGGATGATCTTCAGGGGGTTAGCGATAGGTTTTTTTAAGGGGGGTTTGGGTGGGTTAGAGTAGGGGTATGTGGGTGGTGGGTTTTAATGTTGGGGGGTTGTATTTTTTTTTTTTTACAGGTAAAAGAAAAGAGCGGATTACTTTGGGGCAATGCCCCGCATAAAGCCCTTTTAAGGGCTGGTAAAAGAGCTGATTACTTTTGTAATTTAGAATAGGGTAGGGCATTTTTTTATTTTGGGGGGATTTTTTATTTTATTAGGGGGCTTAGATTAGGTGTAATTAGTTTAAACTTCTTGTAATTTTTTTATTTTTTGTAATTTAGTGTTTTTTTTTGTATTATAGATTAGTTTATTTAATTGTATTTTAGTTTAGCCAATTGTAGTTTATTTAATTAATTTAATGATAGTGTAGTGTTAGGTGTATTTGTAACTTAGGTTAGGATTTATTTTACAGGTAATTTTGTACTCATTTTAACTAGGTAGCTAATAAATAGTTATTAACTATTTAATAGCTATTGTACCTAGTTAAAATAAATACAAAGTTGCCTGTAAAATAAATATAAATCCTAAAATAGCTACAATGTAATTATTAGTTATATTGTAGCTATATTAGGGTTTATTTTATAGGTAAGTATTTAGTTTTAAATAGGAATAATTTATTTAATTATAGGAATATTATTTTGTTTAATTTAAATTATATTTAAGTTAGGGGGGTGTTAGGGTTAGACTTCGGTTTAGGGGTTAATAACTTTATTATAGTAGCGGCGACGTTGCGGGCGGGAGATTAGGGGTTAATAATGGTAGGTGGCGGCGATGTTAGGGAGGGCAGATTAGGGGTTAATAAAATTTATTATAGTGTTTGCGAGGCGGGAATGCGGCGGTTTAGGGGTTAATACATTTATTATAGTGGCGGCGAGGTCCGGTCGGCAGATTAGGGGTTAATAAGTGTAGGTAAGGTAGCGGCGACGTTGGGGGGGGGGGGCAGATTAGGGGGTAATAAATATAATATAGGTGTCGGCTTAGGGGTACATAGGTAGTTTATGGGTGTTAGTGTACTTTGTAGCACAGTAGTTAGGAGCTTTATGTTCCAGCGTTAGCCCATAAAGCTCTTAACTACAGACTTTTTTTGGCGGTAGGAGTCTTGTCGGTAGAGGCTCTACCGCTCACTTCTTCCAAGACTTTAAATACCAGCGGATTAGGGGGTAATAAATATAATATAGGTGTCGGCGATGTTAGGGGCAGCAGATTAGGGGTTCATAAGGATAATGTAGGTTGCGGCGGTGTCCGGAACGGCAGATTAGGGGTTAATAATATAATGCAGGTGTCAGCGATAGCGGGGGTGGCAGATTAGGGGTTAATAAGTGTAAGGTTAGGGGTGTTTCGACTCGGGGTTCATGTTAGGGTGTTAGGTGCAGAATTAGAGAGTGTTTCCCCATAGGAAACAATGCTTTTTTTCCAGCCAGCTCAGCCCCATGGTTTCCTATGGGGATATCGTGCACAAGCACGTTTTTCCATCTTACCGCTACCGTATGCAACGCTGGTATTGAGAGTTGAAGGGAAGGTAAATTATGCTCAACGCTCCCTTTTCTGAGCCTAAGCAGCCACTCAGACAACTCTAAATACCAGTGTTGGCTTAAGGGTTCGCTGAAAAAAAAAGCAGCGTTGGCTACGCGGGTCTTTACCGACAAAACTCTAAATCTAGGCGCTAGTTAAGGTATTGATAAAGGGCTTACCAGTTGCAATGTCAACATGTTTCGGCCTATTACCAGGCCTTTATCAAGACTATAGAACTGTGTTCGACTGGTAGCTTTTTGTAGGGGGAGTAGGAGGGTCTATTGTAAATGTTTGGGTGCCAAAAAAGGTTAGAGACCGCCCATTTCCTGTCCGTTACTAGTGTATTTTGGGTATATTGTGAATTTTTTTCCGTAATAATACGGAATGTATCAACTATGATAAAATGTTATGAACATTGATCTTTGAAACACCTATACTAATACCATTATAAATCTTGTAGGCATACGGGACAGTATTGACAGTATTTTCACTCATAGCGAGAGGACTGCATCAGGTCAAGAGGAGGTATATATAACTGGATTGGTTAGGAGTAGATGGATGATGATCTCATATGTTATATAGGACTGGCTTACCAAATACAATGGGTGCAAGGAGGGTATCAATTTTCAGATTTGTCTAGCTATCAGGGTGATATGTCTTTTAGTAAGTCCAGGGTATAATGTTGATCCATAGTGTTACCCCTCTTATCTGCAAAAAAACAAAAGGGGTGGGACAAGGTCTACAATGTAGAGCCAACCAGAGGATGATAATGTATTGAGGTACTGAAAATAATATACTATAAAAGAATTTTAGGATACCCAAGATACAAAATTAAAAATGATATATTTAAAAATAAGTTGCTAATAAGCAATGCCGGCATCTGACTAAATAAAATATATACCTTTTTAAAAATGTTTATATTAAGTTATAAATATAACATAGGCAAATATGATAGATTGTTGACAGTTGAATATTCACTATATGTTTTGACATCAAACTCAATAATCAAAATACTGATGCTTCTAAACAGAGAGCATACAAATGCATGCAGATGCGTAAGAACAAAAATAGGTTATATATGTTCAAAATGATAGGCAGAAAAAATAAAACAATACTTATACTGCATATGTCTGTGTACTACGTGTTATTCAACTGTGCACAGACTTGGTTTGTTTCTCTGTTCTCGTATTCATCAACATCCAAGTTCACTATCCATAGGGGAGCGTCTAACTGCCGTTCGTTCCGTAGCAGTGATGTCAGGTCATCTGACTTGGTTACGTGGTCAAGTGGTTTCCTCTTATGTGCACCATTGGATAGCTATGTATCAGATTCCTAATCAGTTATGAGGTCACAGCATAAGTCATAATGGAAGTTGTGTTCAGTATAGATATATAGAATATGTTAAGTATATGAACAATATGGATAATTTTTAGGGCTGCCAATTACAGGATTAATATCTACTGGGATGTGCACTAAATTATGTTTAATTTATTAGTTATCTTCAGAGGGTAATAGCAATTATATCACCTAGTAGTACTGAGAACACCTAAATAGTTACAGCCTGCTGCTCTTGACACTTCAAACCTATCTAATGTGAGGACTAGTATGAACATACATGTGATCATAGTGTGGTCTTAATGTGGATTTTCTTTGATAAACCAATAGAGTTTGAAGTGTAATAGTTTCATATACTCCTTCTTTACAGTTCGACTTAGTGCTTGTTTAGATACATAAGATGTGACAGATCCTCTTTGTTATTAAGTCCCTTAGGGTAAAGGCAATCTAGTGTAAATATCCATTTTTATTCATTATTAATGAGCAGTCTTTGTTCATAATTGCCTCCTCTCCAATTTTTATTGACTTTCTGAATCCCAAAATGTTTGAAATCTTTGATTTTACCGCCATGTGTCAATGTGAAGTGTTTATACAAAGGGGTATCTATATTCTTTTCTTCTTTGCATAGTATATGTTCCCTGATTCTATCTAGTATTCTTGATGTCTGCCCCACAGATTGTAAACCACACGGGCATTGGGTCAGGTATATTACACCCTTGTCATGACACCTTATAAGTTCACGTATTTTATGTTTCTCTTTCTTTTGGTGTGAGAGAAAGTGATTGGTTTTGAGAACACATTTGCAAGCTTTGCAACTCGGGCAAGGAAAGAAACTTTTGATTTCTTTTCCTTGAAAATGTGTCATGCCTTGCGTCTGTTGTTTTGGGATACTTGAGGCCAGCATATTTTTCAAGTTGTTGGTTCTCCTATATATGAATCTTGAGGTGTTAATTTCTCCCCATTTATATAATCATCTTTCAGAATTGGCCATTGTTTCTTAAAAATCTTTTCGATAATGTGTTTATACGCACAGTATTCCATAATCATTGTAACATCAGTTGCATCTCCCTCAAAACCTCTTCTGGTTTTGTATTTTAAAAAGTCTTTTCGATCTATCTGTCTTATCTCTTCAACCTTTTTGTCTAAGGTATTCTCTTCATATCCTCTTTCTATGAATCGGTTCTTTAGGATCACTGCTTGCTCTTCCCACTTATCTGGGTTGGTGCAGTTCTTTTTAACCCTCAACAGTTGTCCTTTTAGGGATGTTGGCTTTCCAATTCTCATGATGGCAACTGAGACTGTGTATATAATTATTGTAGTCGACCTCCTTAAAAAAGGTTGATGTGGGGGGCGGAGCTAGCCAGCAGCCTAGACAGTCGCAATCTAGCAGAGCTCCAGATAAATATAGTTAATTATCAGCTCTGTAAATCTCAATTTTGAGGCTGACGACCAATAAAAAATTTGGAGCAGTGTTCACTCCCTACCAGTGACCCTAGGCTGCAATTTGGCCGAGTTTAGGTGAATTTTCGATCTACCCAGAAAGGAGTACCAGAGGATTTTCAGGAAAATCCGGTGGCTTCGGCCTACCTCGGAACTCTCCAGCACACCAAAGAGCCTGAAACCTTCAGGAAAGGATAAGACAGAAGCGGACAGCTCTATCCTTCTTGAAAATTAGCTACATATCAAGAAATACGGTTTGCATCTCCGGATTCAGCCCTGAAATCTATGAGAGAGGACAACGCCATTTTATCTCATAAGTAAGTGTGCAATAGATAGAGCGCGCACACACAGATTATATAACCTGCTCCCCTAACCTAATCTACCCTAAGCACTTACCTCTACTAATTACCTCAACTAATTGTTTTGAACTTTGCTGCAGTACACTGTTGATGTGGATTTAATCTATCACCCCGGGGGAACATTAGCAGGGGTGGACCTCTGGGATCCACCGGGTGTATGTGATTACTGGAACTTTCTCTTTGGGGACAATTGAATCTGAGAGTGTGAGACACTTAAATTGAATCCCTCTACCCCACACGTGAACAACAAGAGATTAATCTTTGTGAGCTCTGGTGGACCGCAACCTGGGAAACAGGACCATAGTCACTTGCCCTGTCACAACCCTATCTCTGCCACCCACTGCAGACTATCACTAAATAGAGGCCACTATTTGGGTTGAGGCTCACAATCTACTCCACTAAGAGAGAATTAACTCCTAAGATCCCACACCGTGACGAACTCTCTCTCATAGAGGATGTATCTGCAGTTTCTCCAGTAAAGAACACTAATCTCAGCAGTAGTAACCCTGATACCTCTAGCTTATTCAAAGTGCCCGGGAGATCCTAAGCTCCCTCCTTACCTGACCTGCCCTATACTAACTTGGATTTCCTGAGGATCCTTCAACATAGAGACTTGGAGTGACCCCCAGAGCAATTACTATTGCTAAACCCTTAGCTCCTACTGCGCGGTAGGCTCTGTCGATACACCCAACCTCACCCCTTCCGGCCTGCTCCTGTTGGCTGGTTGCTTCCACTTACCGTTTCCCCTCCCTGTAGTTATATTTCTCAGGCCGTATCCCCCAGATCCCTGAGGTGTGGGTGTTGGAATTAAGCTCTCGCCTGTAGCCACCCCTGGCTAGCCTAACCTACCTGTTTGTTTGCATGCTCCTACTCTGTGCCACCATGGAGTAAAATTTAATGTCTAGGCCCCGCTGACCCCGGGATGTAATACTCTCACAGGGGAAGAACACAGTCATCCAATTTTGATCTCTTCTGTGCATTTTCTTCAGTCTTACTATATACCCTTATGTAGAAATGTCTCAAGCATTTAAAAGAAAACAAAAGGGGACCTCTGCGCCAAAACGCACTGTGGTTGAACATTTCCGTCATCAAACAATGACCACCCACACTTCGTCTGAAGAAGGCCTCGAGGATACTGTCACTCAAAATTCTCAAAATCTTCCAACAATTAAGACCAGATTTGACCCTTCTCACCATAATGAACCTCTCACTATGGAGTCTATCAAATCTCTCTTAGCAAACCACCATGAATCACTCTCTAAAAAATTCGATAAAAGTCATGCAGAGCTCAAAAGGGACATTGCGAATATTGGTGATAGAACAGACACCCTGGAACGTAAACAGGAGGATCTAACCGTGAACCACGTAAGCCTAGTAAGCTATTCCCAAAACCTTGCCAACCAGATCTCTGATCTAGAATCTAAACTTGCTGATCTGGAGGACAGATCCTGAAGGAATAATGTTAGGATCAGGGGAATACCGGAAACAGTTGGCCCACCTGAGTTGAAGGACTTTCTCTTAGAATTCTTTACTACCTTGGTAGGTCCCTCAAGTGATTCAGACATGTTGATAGATAGGGCCCACAGATCACTACGTCCTTGTAGTATGGAGGGGGATAAGCCACGGGATGTTGTCATCCACCTAAATTACTTCACCTTCAGATAAAAATTGCTGAGAGCAGCAGCAAAAGAAGGTGCACTCACAGATACATTTTCGGATCTCCAGATATTCCCGGATCTCTCCCCACATACCTTCCAACTACGGCGAAACTTCCAGTTCTGCACAAAGATCCTGAGAGAGAAAGGAATAAAGTATAGATGGGGCTTTCCTGTCTGACTATTTATCACAAAGGATGGCCAGCAATTCATTGCCTCCTCCATACAACAAGCCAGATCACTTCTACACAGGTGGGAGCTCATTCCCGATGATCCTGGACCCTCCCGTGAGGTTCCTATCCCGCAGAGACTGAGACTAACAGCACCTGAGTGGGACCCTCTCCCGCAGAGACCTCTCTCATCCAATCAGAGACGCCTCTCCAATGAGAACTTAGTATCCTCTGCACAGAGGAGATAATTGTGGCTTTAACTGTTCTACTCTAACACTAGAAGCACTTTGCATCTGAACTTCCCCCCCCTTCCTGATCTCCTTCCTTGCACCCTACCCTTTCCCTCCCTTTACTCCCTTCCCTTACCCCCCCCCACCCCACTTACCTCTTCCTTCAACCCCGACCTATTACCACCAGGCTGCGGTTTCCCTTGCTGAACCTACTTGGCGGGACTGCTATAGCCTCTACTATTGAGGACTCAAAATGTACGCAACCATGTTGCACAGTATACTTATTTGTGCCTTCTTATATATTGCTCCTTTGTTGGAGATGTTTATTTACTGGTTTGCTCTTACTCTTTAGCTGCAAATGGGGATTTAATCCTTCCCCTGATAACCTTCCCCTCCTCCCCTTTCCCTTGATCTTCCCTCCTCCCCTCTCACTACTTTCTACCCTTACCCCTCCCTTTTCTTACTACCCTTAGTCTTCAATTCCCACCTCTCCCCCCTTTTCTCCTCTTCCTTCCCTACCTTCTTTATCCTTCCTTTCCCCTCCACCTACTTTTACTTCATTCCCTCCCCTTATTCTAACCTCATTTTCCCAGCACCTCCTTTACCCCTCCCCTTTATGTTCTCTCCCTCTCTCCCAGCCCCCCCCCCCCCAATACCCCCTGTGCAGCATTCTCAGTTACCAATCCACAAGCCTGAATACTCACCACCATCCATGCCAACCTCATCCTTTGGGACAGCTGAGATCTCCGCCATATGGGAGAAGAACCCAATGACTGTACAAATACGATGTATGTTTATATTTTTCTCTATGTTTACCTTTTTGCCTGAGACACTCCTTTACAGGTTAATTCTGATGTTTGATCTCCTGCTAGGGACTTAGCTCCCCTTATATGACCCCCCTTTTTCCTCTGCTACCTCTCCCCTTTGGCTTTTCTTTCCCTTCCTCCTTGTCTCCCTTTCCTCTCCCCCTGTCTTTCCCCCCTCCTTCCCTCTCTTTTATTCCCTTCTTCTCTTCTCCATTACTCTTCTTCTCCTTTCCTTTTCTTCCCCTTCTTATTACCCTGCTACTCCCCTCCCAGATGCCCCTCTCCCTTATCCCCCCTCACCTGGTTGGACAAGGTGGTACAACTTGATAATCCTACTGACGAAATCACCAACCAGTTCTTATACGAGGAGGGGGTGAGGATGATTATTTTCTCTGTTAGTTGATGGACTACTAAAAGTTACTAAATAAGCCCGTTTATTCTTACTGTAATAGTTGCATTGTTTGACTGTGTTTAATGTTAAATGTTTGATTTTGCTACACTTGGTATGCTGTCAAGTTCCACTGACTCCCTTGCTTTTGTCCTCATTATTGTATAGAGGCCTAACCACCCCAAACACCTGACCTTCCTTACAGTGCCTTTATGTTTGGGACTAAACTCGAATAGCCTCCCTCACAACCTCTGTCTTTTGGACTATTCCCTGGAACCTGACACACACACACTCCCTATATCTCCCCCTGATGTGAACCCAAGATACTTTGTATCAGACAAAGGGACAACCTTAGTTTTCCCCGGACATTACCCAGATCCCTGTTCACTAAGCTAGTTGGACTTGTCCACTCCATTTATTCGACTGCCCAAAACCACAGTGCACCTCTCCCCTCCTCCACTCTGTCCTCTTGGATAAAGTGGTTCGAGAACCATTCCAAGATGCCTCCCCTTAGATTCGCCACACTTAATACCCAGGGCCTCAACTCCCCTACAAAACGAAGCCTCTTGCTCCGGTATCTCCTCCGGCGCAGACTCCAAATTGCTTTCCTACAGGAAACTCATTGGCAGTAAGGGACCAGATTTCTTACCAACTCTTCCTACTTTCCAGTTTGTGTAACAGCTTCTTACACCGAAAAAACAAGAGGTGTGGCTGTCCTGGTACATAGATCAATTAAATGCGAAATTGAGTATAGTGAGTCTGACCCGGAGGGAAGATATCTGATAGTAGTCTGTCGTCTCAATGAGATTTTATGCACCTATAAGCCCCTAACACCAAACAATCCCCTTCCTCCGTTCCACCCTTGAACGCATTGAAAAGGTGAGGAGAGGTCGCCTGATCATTGGAGGTGATTTCAACCTTGTTTGGGATCCCCTCCTGGATAGGAGGACACTGAACAATTCCCCCCAGGATAGGAGGTCTCCTCTCAGTCTGCGGCTTTTCGGAAGCTGTGCTTCCAATATAATCTCTGACATATGGAGATGCCTATCCTCATCTGAGAGAGACTTTACCCACTTTTCAAAGCCTCATAATTCTTATTCGAGACTTGATACCTTCTTTTGTGACAGCTGGACCTTGGACACCTGTATTTCTTCATGTATTAAACCATGCCCCTGGTCTGACCATGACCTTGTGGTAGTGACTTGTTCCCTTCTTACATATTCTGAAACTCGTCCACCATGGCGACTACTGGATTTTTTCATGTCGGATATTGAATCACCTCACCAGAGATATCTCGGGTCATTGTGGATTTTTTCACACTAAATGACACGAGCGATACCTCTGTTGCTATACTATGGGCCTCTTTTAAAGCCTACATGAGGTTACTTCATATTTAGAACAGCTCACCTTAGGGACAAATACGAGACTCCGCTAGCCAAACTGTATGCGGAGCTTTTAATAGTGGAAAACAATACGAGAAGAAATAAACAGGAGAGAGGGCAGGAGAATCCAAGCTAAACTATTTAAATTAAAACAACTATATTATTACAAAGGCAACAGGGCTGATAGACTCTTAGTGAACAAACTCCGTTATCAGACCCAACAACAACGGATTTCTGCCATTAAAACTAAGGGCTCCCTTGCATATGCACCGAAAGACATAGGCATGGCCTTCGCAAACTATTATCACTCTTTATACAATTTGGGGGCTGACCCTAATAACCCCAAGGCGAGTATAGGGGAGATTCAGAACTTCCTTGACTCGCTCCATTTACCGCACCTCTCCCCTGAAGAAGTAACCGACTTGATGCTCCCTTTTACACAAGAAGAGACCCAATTCGCTGTACGCTCTCTTTAAGCCGGTAAGGCCCACGGACCAGGTGGCTTCACTGCGTCATTTTATAAGACCTGTGCTCCTGTATTAACACCAATCCTCACAAGATTTTTCCTTGAGGTGGGCAATTCAGGTACTTTATCTGGAGAGTTTTTTTAAGCTAGCATCCTCACAATACCCAAGGAGGGGAAAGATCCAACTAAGTGTGAGAGTTACAGCCCAATTTCACTCATTAACATTGATGTTAAGGTCTATGCTAAGGTGCTGGGTAACAGGCTGGCAATCCATGTCCCATCTTTGGTTCACCTGGATCAAGTGGGGTTTGTGTTGGGCCGACAGGGCTCTGACAATACATGCAGACTTCTAAACCTCTATTACTCACCCTGACGATTGACGCGGAAAAAGTGTTTGACAGGGTGAGGTGGGAGTATATGTTCCTGACCTTAAAAGCCTTTGGTGTACCGCCCACACTCTGCAAAGCCATTGGCGTGCTATACTCTAACCCTTCAGCTAAAGTTAGAGGGGTGGGATTTACCTCCCCTTCTGTTCTGATCACTAATGGCACGAGGCAGGGATGCCCGCTATCCCATATCCTGTATGCACTATCTATGGAGCCTCTTGCTGCTGCCATTAGACAACAAAAGGAGATCCAAGGCCTCATAATTCATGACCAGGAGCAGAAACTTGCACTATTTGCAGATGACCTCACTATCTTTTTGTCCGACCCATTGACCTCCCTTCCCCCTCTTTTCGCCCTTCTGGAACTATTTGGCACTTTGTTGTATTACAAAGTTAATGTATCTAAAACTGAAGCTTACTCCTTGGGACTCCCATTGGAGGAACTTAAGACTTTACAAAGACTCTTCTCTTTTAAATGGTCAACTGAAGGAATTAAACATCTGGGAGTTTTCCTTTCTCATGACAAGAAAATAATAATGGCAAACAACTATTCTCCCCTATTGACACAAATTGACTCCCTCCTAAGCTCTAAGAGATACAAGGAGATTTCCTGGCTTGGTCGCGTGGCTGCATCCAAGATGATGATACTCCCTAAGATCACTTATCTCTTCCGATGTCTGCCTCTCCTTGTCCCTCAGAATACCCTTGCTCGTTTTCAACGACTTATCTCTAACTATATCTGGGGAGGAGTGAAGCCTAGAGTAGCCGCGAATATCTTGCACAGACCTGTAGAGAGGGGAGGGATAGGGCTTCCACACATTAGAACCTACCATGAAGCCACAATGGTCACCCATGCTTCTGCATGGAGCTCTGATCTCCCACAAACCAGATGGCGAGAACTGGAATAGGCTTCCCTCCCGGCTCATGTCAAACCTGAGGACCTACTTTGGATGGCGAGTCATGGCCTCCAGTCACTCACTCTAATTTAATTGTCAGGGAGTGCAGAAGTGTGTGGTTACGTCTACGCAACTTCAAAATGATCGCTCCCCACCCGTCCCCAGTTCAACCAGTAGTGTCTTCTCCTAACTCTACCCAGCTTCTCCATCGGGACTTGGAGAACATCTCATTTGCTATCAATTAGTGACTTCTACCATAATGGCAGGCTCTTGACTCAGTCGGACTTAATAGTGAAGAGGGACCTTCCCTCCAAACTCCTCTTTGACCTGGCCAGGCTACGATCCTTGTTACGAACATGGGGGTTCCTCCCTGAGACACTCCGTGAAACAACACTCTGGGAAACCAGGTGGACAACCAAACTTCAACTGCATAAGCCCTTATCTGTCCACTATCAATGCCTCCTTGGCAACAACTCTTCCTTTGAAACCCCTCATACTTTGGTGTGGGAACGGGAGTGGAGAAGAGACCACTCAACACAACAATGGCCATATCTGATACCAGGACAGCCATACACTGTGTAACGGTGTATGAACTTTTCTATAAACTTCTCACTCGTTGGCACTTGGTGCCAACCAAATTGCAGAAATTCTACCCTACAACATCAGGACTGTGCTGGAGGGGATGCGGAGGGAGAGGCAACCCCACACATATATGGTGCGATTGCCCCCAACTCGAGAACTACTGGACTAAGACGAGGCAACTGTGTACCAAACTGGGTCTCCCTAGTGTCACACTCCCTTCCATGGGTATACTCCATATAGATATTCCTCCAATTCCCTCCCATAGTAAATGTCTGCTGATCGGCATCCTTCTATCAGCCAAGCTACTGATAGCTAGAAATTGAGGGAAAAAAACATCCTCCAAGATGGAGAGGTGTACTGGAGACGGTCGAATAGTTCAAGTCCATGGAGAGCGGTGTGTATCTGACCAATAGGCAAATGGACACTCATGCCCAGTTCTGGGAACCCTGGGAGACTCTTATGACCCCTAGAACCCGTAATACTGTAAATGACTGACTAACTTCCTCCCTGAACTGATAGGATCATGATGGACAACAATTCTCACAATTAGTCAGTGAGCCGTAACTTCTTTCTATACTAGATCCCCCTGCCCTTTTAGATAACACTCTCTTTGACACTATTGTATAATAACCCTCCGCTGCCACCAAATCTAAAGTACACTAGCATTAACACATGGACTCACCTGACTCTTACCCCTTCAGACTTCCGGTTTCAGGAATAGCCCCTGCAAATTGTTTATTGACCACATCTTCTCTCACTTATAATAGCTTTGTGAAGTCCAGATATGGCCCATTTGGGTCATTTGTTTCTGTTCCCCTACTTTCCTTCCCCCAACTCGTTCTGTTAGGAAACTTATTCTGTTGCTATGATTGAATATCATGTCTATACAGTTTTTTATTTGTTGAAAAATGTTTTCACTCTCAACCACTCCCGGCCATACTGTGTAACCCCTAGGCTGGGTCTGGTGTTATGTATTTGCATAATTTTTATAAAATAAATGTTTTAAAAATTAAATAAAACAAGGTTGATATTTCTATTTTCCCATCTATGATTTCTATCTTCAGATCCAAAAAGTTGATTTAATGTAGCTGTATTCATGAGTGGATTGCAGATTTACTATGTTCTTGTTCATTATCTCTATGGTGTATTCCAGATCATCCAGTGTACATTTTCAAATGAAGATGTCATCAATGTATAATGAATATAGGACCAGGTCCGTGCTAGCTGGGCATGAATCCCAAAATATTTGTTCCCATTTGCCCATGTACAGATCGGCATAGCTAGGCGCAAACCCGGTCCCCATTGCCGTCCCACATAATTGTTGATAAAATTTGTTATCGTTACTAAAATAATTATGGGATAAAATATAGTTGATGCTATCTAAAATAAAAGTGCATTGTGCGTCCGGTACATTCAGAGCTTTTTGTAAGAAATACCGGTGTATAGCGACATAACGTCACATGTAGCCATTATATAGCTATCATCCCAGACCATCTTGTCTAGTATGGTTCGTATTTGAGTGGAGTCTCTCAGGTAAGAAGGAAGATTGATCACGTATTTCTGGAGGTTTTTATCCACATATTCCAATAGATTACTGGATATGGATCCTATGCCCGATATTATGGGCCTTCCCGGTGGGTTACATAAGGACTTGTGTATTTTTGGAAGTTGATAAAACACTGGGGTGATTGGGTGTGTTACCACAATATACCTAAATTCTTTGTCATTGAGTATCCCCAGTGTTTTCGCCTTCGTTAGCATATCATCTGGCTTTCTTTTGTATTTAGCCACCGGGTTGTTTGGTAATCTGATACGTCTTGCTATCACTGAGAATCCTCCTGCTTTCCCCATCATAGTCACTCCTATTTAAGACAACGATGCCACCACCTTTATCCGCTGGCTTGATCGTCAAATTGTGGTTATTTTCGAGTTTCTTTATTGTCTCTATCAGTGACCTGGATAGATTGTGTTTTAGATTCCTCAGTCTTCCGGAACTCATATGTCTAATTTCATAACACACATTGGTTTAAAAAGTCTCCATAGCGCAGCCTTTGTTGCTGACTGGATAAAAAGTCAATCTTGGTTTCAGATCTGTGTGTGTAAATTCACTATTCCCAGCGTTAGTCTCATATTTTCTGGGTTGTATGGAATTATATTCCAGTGGTGATCTCGAGAAATGTTTCTTCAGTGTGAGACTTCTGACAAATTCTTTGACACTAATGAAGGTTTCAAATTTGTTGGTGAAAAGCTGAGACCATATGCGAGTATTGAATCCTCTTTTTCAGACAGTTTGGTTGAACTTAGGTTATATATTCCCTGTTTTTTAATCGTCTGGTCAGAAATTGGGTTTTGCGGAACTGTTTTCTTAGTAACAGTATTGGAATGGTTATTATGTTTGCTCAGTTTGATACCCCCTCTTTTTTCTCTGTGGGTCTTCTTTTTAAAATTGGGCTGGCTGGGTCTTCTGAGTCTGTGTTTTTTCTCTTGAGGATTGTCCTTTCTTTCTGTCTGAGGGGTTGTTGGTTTACCCCTAAAAAAAACCTGATCTGAGGTAGATGCTGAAATTTTAATTTGGTCAGTAGTAAAATTGGCTCTATTTTTATATGCCTGAGTTTTTGGACCTGGGATATTCCTCTCCATTTCCTGACCGTGCTGTTGGTCATTTTCATATTGGATATGGGAAAACCTATTAAAGTTTTGTCTCTTATGTAGGTCTTTGTGATTGTTGTATGTATGATAGTTCTGCTGTCGGTTCTGGGTCTTTTGGTTAGAGTATCTCATCTCATGCCCATATAAATGGGGCCCAGTATTGTCATCCCTATGGTCTGAGAATGATATCCTCCTATCTTGCGGATGTCTTATTGGGGATACTTTTTGATAATTTCAGTTTTTATAGGGGTTGTTAAAACCATTATGGTGCGATCTATCGTTAGTTACTGTATGGCCTTCCATCGTAGTTGGAATGATAACTCTTATTATGGCCCCTCTAATCGTAATGGTTATGGGGCATACCCTCTATGACTCTGTGGAGCTCCCTCATGGGTTTTTCCCAAACCCCTATTATAATGGTAAGTATTGTTTCTTTGTGAATCCTCACTATCTTGTGTTCTCCTCTGGGGTGGGTAATAGCCATTCTGACCCCTATTATTGTCCCTATGTGGATAATTTTGGTGATTGTAACATCTCCTATTGTGTCATACCTCTGTCCAGATCTCAGGTTCTACTGTATTAATAGTTCTTTTGTCTGAGTGTGGTGTAGAATTGGCCACATCTGCTGTACTGTCAGTGATAATCTGTTCGTCTGAGTGTTTTGTGAGTCTGTGTGTCTGCTACTTTCCAGTTCTCTATTTAAAAGGACAGTCAACACCAGGCTTTTTGTTGTTTTAAAAGATAGATAATCCCTTAAGTACCAATTCCTCAGTTTTACATAACCAACACAGTTATAATTATACACGTTTTACCTCTGTAATTACCTTGTATCTAAGCGTCAGCAGACTGCCCCCTTATTTCAGTTCTTTTGACAGACTTGCATTTTAGCCAATCAGAGCTGTCTCCATGGTAAATTCACGTGCATGAACTCAATGTTATTTATATGAAACACGTGAACTAATGCCCTCTAGTGGTGAAAAACTATCAAAATGTATTTAGATTAGAGGCGGCCTTCAAGGTCTAAGAAATTAGCATATGAACCTCCTAGGTTTAGCTTTCAACTAAGAATACCATAACAAAGCAAAATTGGTGATAGAAGTAAACTGGAAAGTTATTTAAAATTACATGCCCTATTTAAAACATGAAGGTTTTTAATTTAATTTTTTGGTATTTTTATAGATATCTTCCCTAATTTTTGTGACCTTCTGGACTAGATTTTCTTTTCTATCTGCTATTTCTTTAGACTCAAATTCTGAGACATCTATATTTGTGAGAATGGTTTCCTCGTCTTTAATCTCACTATCTATCTATCTTTGTGGTGAGTGATGTTCTATATTCAATAATGAGTCTAATAAGTTGCCTTGAGGTCTCTAAAAGAATATTGGTCCATTTGTCTGTAACACAGTTCTATAGTCTAGATAAAGGCCTGGTAATAGGCCGAAACACATTGACATTGCAACTGGTAAGCCCTTTTTCAATACCCTAACTAGGTGTTTTGCACTATTGTTTTTTGTTTTCCATTGGAACATTCAGGATCTTTTTTTATCACCAGATGGAACTTCACCAATAGGACACATAGGAGGACTAACGGTCCATCACAAATTATTTGGATACTAATTTCACATATTATAAATTACATCAAGTATTTTCATAATTATTTTCTCATATTTTTTCATAATTTTTCACAAACTTTTTTTTTTTTTTTCTAATTCTTTCATTTTTTCTTTTCTTTTTGATTATCACTTTCTTTTTGGAAATCTTCACATTTTCCACTGGATTTTCACATCAATCTATTTAGACACTTTTGTGTCTGAGGGCACATTGGACATATTATTTGGGACACACCTTCAACAATTTTTGTATATCATTTTTCAAGTTGTATTACATCATTGTTTGCACTTTATTACAATACAGAGGGCTATCCCTCAGAAGAGTTAACCTACCAAACTAATTATATATATATATATATATATATATATATATATATATATATATATATTTATATATGCATATTTGACTTGCGACTTTTATATCAATGAGTTTTTTATTGTTGTTTGCTTGTAATTTTATGGATCCATAATTTAATTATTTTATATATGTGTTTTTTTTAACCTGGATATTATGTTTTCCGAATAAATACAACTAAACTTTGTAATCTACCAAAACACCTTAGCCTTTAATTTAGGTTCTCACTTCACACCTTTTGTCAATGGCAAATTGTGCCACAGTTCTATTGCCCTGGCAGAGCTCTAGGAGAGAAAATTCTGCAGCAGAAGTACGACCAGAGGTTATTGCAGAAATGAACGCATCCGCATCGTTCAGGAGTGGAGCGTTCTGTTCCAAAAGGGGAGAGACTCAGGCTAGGGCCTTGTCTTTCAGTAAGGAAATGATAAAGGTGACCCTTGACTGATGAGACTGAAAGGTGCAAATTTCATTGCGGGAGTGCAGCCTGCATTGGTTAAGAAAACCCCTACAATCAGTAGTACCTTCAGACTTGTCAGGCAGTGGTATCCGGCGTATACTTCCAGAAGCAGGGGAAGAAGGCGCAGTACTAGGAGCCGGTATTCCTCGCTGCAACTAGTGAAGAGAGTTGAGCGGTTATAGCCTCTAGTTTGGAATCCACACTCTGCAACTGTGTGGTATAGGTTACCAACATCTGTCCTTGAAGATAAACCGCTCTTGCTACCTCATTTGGCTCCATGGCCCAAGTATAATGTAATACTCGGGGGATATTCCACTATCAGACCGAACTCGGCCAGTAGTCTTCTTATCCCGGCGTCGAGCCAGAATGATAGTGAATATCCCAGAGCAGAGAAAGCTCGCAAGATGAGGTAAGCGGTACTCACCACAGGCAGGATAGTCTTTGGCGGCAACAGGCAGGGAATCAGAGAAAGGCAGTTCAGGGGTAAACCACTAGAAAGGGCAGGCAGGGTTTGGCAACAGAGTAAGGCAGTCCAAAGGTAAACCGCTAGAATGGTCAGGCAGGCAGGATTTGGCAATGGTAAAGCAGTCCAAAGGTAAACCACTAGGATGGTCAGACAGGCTGGGTTTATCAACAATAAGGCAATTCAGAGCAATATGGGTTAATCAAGCAGAGTAATCAGACAAGCAGAGTTCAGCAATAGTATATCAATCCAGCAGATTAGGGGTTAACAGAGTGGTCAAACAAGCAGAGGTCAGCAACAATATAACAGTCCAGCAACAATAACACCCAGGAGAACACTAAGTAACACCTATACTTGGGCAGTGCATTCAGGTACTTACATTGGCGCCGATTCGGGCAAAGGAGGACACACAGGTGAACACAGGAGCGGCATACAGGATAGAGAGGCAGCGTGTGGCGATGACGTTATCGCTGCACGCTCTTAAGCACCCGCTGTGTCTATGGCAACAGCCATAGTGAGGCGCGGCGGCGGCGTGACACATACATTTTAATGCGTCAAAGGGACATACATTTTATTTTAAAATTAGATTCTTTAAAAGGTTAAAAGTAATAACTGCTTCATTTTGTGCACACAAGCAGTAGTTATAAAATGTGGTTTTCTGACTGAAGTAATTTTATTACATTATTATACTTTTGATAAAATAATTACTTGCATATTTTCACTAATATAGTTTATTTTACATATTATATATTTCCATCTTAATATAAGGAGAGTCCACGGCTTCATTCATTACTTGTGGGAATTAAGAACCTGGCCACCAGAAGGAGGCAAAGACACCCCAGTTAAAGGCTTAAATACCTCCCCCACTCCCCTCATCCCCCAGTCATTCTTTGCCTTTCGTCACAGGAGGATGGCAGAGAAGTGTCGGAAGATTCAGAGTATTCTCTTATAGAGGGTAGTAATCTTGAAATGGGACTGGAGTTTTAAGTAGTCTTGACAGCCTCTCATTGAGAGCATTGACGAAAGTTAGGGTCTGGAGATGCAGGGAGAATCTTTCTGCTGACCCATCCTGACTCGTATTAACAACTCCTTAAGCAATCAGTGTTGACGAGTTTCACTGCCTGCTTCTAGCACTCAAGTCCATGTCAGGAGTGATGCTACAACACTGTCAAACTTGAGAGGCCGTGTTCCTGTTCCACGGCATAGATTCTGGTAAGATGCTTTCATTTTTTATACATTAATGGTAATGCAAGAAGACAGGGTCACAGTGTGACTCCTTTTATCTGTATAGAATCAAGGGTTAATATCTCCAGAAGGGGATTTATACATGATTGCTTTATTATGTTTTATGCTGCGACATATGTGAGATGAGGCTCTGTCCGATGTGAGAACATTCAGGTTTTCCTTTCATTTTTGGATAACTGTGCAGCCTGTTAGTTTGGCATGTTTTTTTCTTCTGCAGCAGGGGCGGTCCTGCATGGCACTGCATATGACCGGGTGTGGCCTAATTAACTTCCTCTTTCCTGACTGACGGTTGCAGGAGACAAAGCGGTTTCTCTGGGGGGATATAATTTTTTTTTTCTTCTGGCACCATTAATACCCTGATATTTATCCTACTGTTCCTTGTCCCTCGGCTGAATGACTGGGAGATGAAGGGAGTGGGGTAGTTATTTAAGCCTTTGACCGAGGTGCCTTTGCCTACTCCTGGTGGCCAGGTTCTGAATTCCCACAAGTAATGAATGAAGTTGTGGACTATCCACATATAGATGGAAAGGAAATGATCAGGTAAGTATAATTTCTCTTGTTAAGTGTATCCAGGCCACGGATCATCCATTATTTGTGGGATATTCTCCTTCCCAACAGGAAGTTGCAAGAGGATCACCCACAGCAGAGCTGCTATATAGCTCCTCCCCTCACTGCCATATCCAGTCATTCGCTTGCAACTCTCAACTAAGATGGAGGTCGTAAGAGGACTGTGGTGTTTTATACTTAGTTTATTTCTTCAATCAAAAGTTTGTTATTTTTATGTTAAAATATTTTTATTGTCACTATGCAAAATACATTCCATCACAAATTAATAAACAGTTATATATCGGTACATAACAAAATCAGTAGGTGTTACATCGATATAGCAATTGTACCTCTCCCCTTTTTCTGCATCAACTTTTACCATTGACTGTAGATTGAGATTATAGTCCCCAATGTCCGTCCAATGTTATATAATCTCTCATCAAGGAATTTTAATACTAGTATCGGAGATCAGTCTTCATCTGTTACACCCTACAACGTGACTGTTAACATAGATTCTTTGCATATTAATTTTCATAGAGAAAAGAATAAAAAATTATCTTTCCCTTCCTTTTTTAATAAACAAACAAAAAAGAACAAAAAACACAACAAAGAACAAAAACAAATCAACAAGTGGTCAAGTGATAAGCATATGTATGTGTCATTGCTGTTTGGTACCTTAAGAACTATATTCCATATAGGGGGTAAAGTATCTATAAGTAACCATTTCCCATTTCCACATTTTCTGATGCGTATTAGCAGTCTGTCTACCAATGTAGTTTAGGGCCTCAAGAAAGTCAGTGTGTCAATTCGGTTGCATTAACCAGTAAAACCATGTTTTGTGGTAAGCATCTACGTTTCCCAGGATAAAAGCTGCGGTTTCATGGAGTTTATGTGTCAAACTAATTCTGTTTAGGATTTTCTGCCACAGTGGTGCCCTCTCCCTCCAATACTTAGCTATGCATATTCTTGTGATTGTGCAAAGTATTCTGATGAAAGTATTAATATGATGGTGGTATTTTGGGAATGGCATATTAAGGAGTCCCTGGGACATAGTTAATGTTATCCGTTCCTCCAGTAGTGTACTAAGAAGGTCAGACAGCTTCAACCAAATCCGCCTGACCTCATGGCATTCCCACCACATATGTACATAAGTTCCTATTTCATTGCATCCCCTGTAGCAATTCCTATTTTTTACTTCTGTAAAGTGGTAAGTTTTTATTGGGGTTAGATACCACCTAAAAATGGTCTTACAACTATTTTCTCGTAGATCCGCACTTATCAGTCCTCTGCAGGAAGAATAAAGTAGCTCATACCATTCCTTCACCTCCATACTATTGCCTAAGTCAGTCTCCCATTTGCACATAATAGAAGACTTTTCCTCACTTGTAGTTGACTGTATTGCTATATATAGCCTCGAGATGGTATGTTTTAGTCTAGTGTCAGCACTGCATATTTTCTCTAAAGTGGTACTGAGTTGATTTTGTGCTTTTGATAAAAATTATGTAAGGCAGAAGTAACTTGTAAGTATAAGTACCATCTAAGGGGGTCTGGTGCAAGCTTTTCTTGAGTCTGTGTGAAGGTTAATGGCTTACCGTGTGATATCATATCTCCCACCCTATAAAGGCCCTTATTTACCCATTTGTCTAATTGTTTCCTGTATTCCCCTGGGATAAGGTATCTGAGTGGTGTCTTAAGTGAGTTATCTGGGACCAGTTTTTTTTTCCTATTTAAAGTTCGCCAGTGTTCTACCGAGAGGCCAGTAATTGGGGAGTATTTGTGAATTTCTTGTACAGACATGGAAGTGTCCCATATTAGAGCCCCCGGGGAGTCCACCTCTCCCAGATCCGATTCCATCCCTATCCAGATTATATCTAGGTTAGAGGATCCCATTAATGCTGTTTGAGCCAGTCTAGAGGCGTCATAATAATCTGTCAGGTTAGGAATTCCAATCCCACCTAGCTGTCTATGTTTTGTCATTATCTTATAAGGGATTCTGGAGTGTTTTTGTTAACAAAATGAATAAATTCTGACTGTAGTGTCTCCAGATCTCTCTTAGGAACCGCTATCGGCAAGGTCCTGAACAAGTATAGTAGTCTCGGGAGAATATTCATTTTTATAGCTGAAATTCTGCCATACCACGAAAAGTTAAGGTGTCTCCACTTTGCGATATCTTTTCGAATAGCTTTATATAATGGCAAGTAATTGATTTTGTATAGGTCCATACATTGAGCAGATAAATTGATTCCTAAGTATTTGACATGTGTCTTAACCCAAGAGAATTCAAAATTGAGTTCAATTATTTTTTTTGTTTGGGGTGGTAATGCTATTGCCATTGCTTCACTTTTGTCCATATTTATTTTATATCCCGATATGGCAGAAAATCGGTCCAAGATTTCATAAAGGCTAGTGAGGGAGGTCAGTGGTTTGGTCAAGGTCAACAGAACGTCGTCTGCAAAAAGGGCAATCTTATAGTCCTTCTTTTTAAGTTGGAAGCCTGTAATGCTAGGGTTTTGTCTAATACAAGCAGCTAATGGCTCCATACAGAGCGCAAACAACAGTGGCGAGAGAGGGCAACCCTGTCTCGTACCATTTTTAATATTTATAAGTTTGGAATGATGTCCAATGGCCCTAACAGTGGCTGTAGGTGCAGAGTATATACCCCGTAGAGCTGTTACAAAGGGGCCCCTAAATTCCATCTTATCTAGGACAGCAAACATATGCCTAATCTATCCTATCAAACGCCTTCTCCGCATCCAGTGATAGGACCAGAGAAGGCGTTTTCGATCTTGTCAATTGGTTAATGATCGTGAGTATTCGTCTAATGTTATCAGGAGCTTCCCTTCCCATCACAAACCCAACCTGATCTGGATGGACGATATCTGGCAGTATGGTTTTAAGCCTATTAGCTAATATCTTGGTAAAGATTTTAAGATCTTGATTTATAAGAGAGATGGGTCTATAACTAGCACACCGTTTGAGATTTTTCCCTGGTTTGGGTATCACAGCTATCCTTGCTCTGAGGAGATCTGGAGGTATTGCATGCCCTTGCATAATGTGATTTGAAAGTTTAACCAAGTGGGGTACTAATGAGGATTGGAACAACTTATAGTATTCCCCTGGGAGTCCATCAGGACCCGGGGCCTTTCCTGGTTTTAAGTCTTTAACTGCTTGTTGGACTTCAGTTAGTGTAATGTCTTGGTTCAGGCTATCCCTGTCTTTGTCTGTCAGAGAGGCTAGTGACGTTTCATTAAGGAAGTTAGTGAGGCTTTAGTTTGTGCTGATTGAGTCACCTTATTTCCGTCATAGAGATCACTATAATAGTCAGCAAAGCAGTCAACTATCTCCTGCGGGTGTGTTGTAGTGGTACCGTCCAGTGTCTGAATTTGTGCAATGGCCGCTACCCTTAATTTATCTAGAATTTTATTAGCTAAATATCTATCCGGTTTATTGTAGTATATATAATAATTTTGTCTTAAGTCTGAATGCCGCCTTAACTGACTGATCATTAAGAATATTGGCTAATGTTGAGCGCTTTTCTTGTAGTTTTTGGTAAAGAGCCTTAGAATGTGTAAGCCTGTGTTGCCGTTCTAGAGTGTTTATTTCTTTTTGGAGTTCTAGTCTTTGACTGTTACATTTTTTAACCAGTGTAGCTTTTTCCCTTATAAGCAGTCCTCTTAAAAAGGTTTTGTGAGCTGCCCAGGTTGATATGGGATTTTCCGTCGTCCCTGTATTGATCCCCCCAATATTCATACATTTGTCTCGTTATAGTTTTTAGTATCAATGGGTCCTTTAGACAGAAAGGGTCGAAGGTCCATGTTTTGGTTCTGTTTATTGTCTGTAAGGTACCTAGTTTCAGTTGTGTTATCGAGTGGTCTGACCACACACAGGGGTGGATAGTAGCGGATTCCAGGGAAGGCTGTAATATTTGGCTAACAAAAATGTAATCTAATTTTGTGTATGTCTTGTGTGCTGCAGAATAATATGTGGTGTCTGCCGTGTTTCCATATAGGGTCTGCCATGAGTCGATTAAGGCATGTGTACTCAGGTGATCTAGTATCGCCTTGGCCTTGTTATATTGTTTGTGCTGTTTATTGGTCATTAATTGGAGACGTTTTCTGGATTGTAATGCCAGGTCTACATTAAAGTCTCCCGCTAATATCGTCCTAGATTGAGTCCAATTTGTCAGTTGATGCAATAGTAGCTTAAAGAAAGTGTCTTGTTTATCGTTAGGGGCATATAAATTACAGAGTGTAATGTCCGTACCTTGTATCTGACCTCTAACTATTAAGAATCTACCCTCTTTATCTCTAATTGTTTCTGTGTGTACAAAGGGTATAGAGGAGTGGATGAGGATGGAGACACCCCTTTTTTTTTTAGTCAGTCGTGGCATGATAGTGCAATGGGAAGTCTTTAGTCCAATATTTAGGTATTTGTGAGTCTAAAAAATGTCTCCTGTAGGAAAATCACATTGGCTCTTAGAGATCTATATTGTGTAAGAGCTGTTCTCCTCTTAATATCTGAGTTCAGCCCTCTAACATTATGTGAGATAAGATTAATAGCCCACGTTTCCATAGATAAAACAGTGTGTATGATCAATAATGCTATTAGTATCCATTGTCTCAAGTTTACATTGTTCTAAATATTTCCCTTCTAGGGGCTGTTTGACTGGTACAGAATAAGTAAACAATGAAAGGGGGCCTCTACAGCCTGTGCCTTTCCCCCAAGTATGTGACACAACATAAAAATAAAAAAGTGAATAGTATTTCCATGACCACATAACTGTAAAAATCATAAATATATAAACTAAATATATCCCTATTGGATATATAACAGTAAATAAGCTAATAATGTAATATAAAAGCTGTAATAACAAACATTTTACAGAACTTTTAACTTGTGTTGTATGAAAAAAAAACATCACAATTGGTGTGCATAAGAAAAATGAAAGTCATACGTATGTTTCAATTAGAAAGTGTGAGGGGACACGCCCCCGACCTGCAATGGCTTCCTGTCTGAGTCTCATTTGTCCAATTTGATACACCGTATAAACCATGTAAACCATTATAACATAACATAAGGGGTGGCTGGCATTTTTTGCTTTTGTCCAACTCAATACTATTATAAGAGCTTAATATGTTTTTCAGTAGACAGTTCAAAAAGAGAAATATATTTATCTCCAGGTCAGTCTCGCGTCAATGGTATCTCTCAAGCAAGAATCATATCCAGCCAGAATGTCCCTGACTGGGCTTTTTCTTTCCTTTTCCTCCTTCAGTGGGTCATCTAGAGCGAGTGCTTAGAGGCTTGGGTTGGTCAAGTTTTCTGTTTTTTCTTAGGGACTCTCGTCCATCTTCCCCTAGATGATGTTCCCTGCTGTGTGGCGTTTTGAGTTGTATTTTGGTCCTGAGATGAGGTTGGCAGCTCCGGACATTCCAGTTTGAGATGTTTACATACCTCCGGGATTTCTGATAGATTATCAATTGAGGTTATTCTACCTTCATGTTGGATATGTAGAGCAAATGGGAACCCCCATCTGTAAAGAATTTGGTTTTTGCGTAGTAACTGCGTGCGAGGTCTTAGTGCACTTCTTTTCTCCTGTTAAGTGTAGTCAGTCCACGGGTCATCCATTACTTATGGGATTATATCTCCTCCCAAACAGGAAGTGCAAGAGGATCACCCAGGCAGAGCTGCTATATAGCTCCTCCCCTCTACGTCATACCCAGTCATTCTCTTGCACCTAACTAATAGATAGGACGTGTGAGAGGACTGTGGTTATTAAAATTAGTTTTTATATCTTCAATCAAAAGTTTGTTATTTTAAACAGCACCGGAGTGTGTTGTTTTTTCTCAGGCAGCATTAGAAGAAGAATCTACCTGAGTTTGTGTATGATCTTAGCGGTCGTAACTAAGATCCATTTGCTGTTCTCGGCCATTCTGAGGAGTGAGGTAACTTCAGAACAGGGGACAGCGGGCAGGGTTCACCTGCAAGGAGGTATGTTGCAGTATATTATTTTCTAAGGAATGGAATTGACTGAGAAAATACTGCTAATACCCATATAATGTAAGTGCAGCCTTAAATGCAGTAGTAGCGACTGGTATCAGGCTGATATGTATGTATATTACACTGAGGTATTTCTGGGGAATGGAACTTCACTAAGAAAATACTGTATACATTTAACTTATATTTGAGCCCCCACTGCAGTGAAAGCGACTAGCAGCAGGCTTATTAGTATCATTTCATAATTTTATTTTAAAACGTTTTACTGGCATGTTAATCGTTTTTTTCTGAGGTACTTGGTGATAAAAAATTTTGGGCATTATTTTTCCACATGGCTGTCGTTTATTTATGAATAAATTCAGTTTACTGAGCTTCCCCACTGTTATAATATGAGTGGGAGGGGCCTATTTTGGTGCTTTCTTGCGCAGTAAGAATTCAGTCACAGTCTTCCTATTCCTTCCTCCATGATCCAGGACGTCTCTACAGAGCCCAGGGGTCTCCAAAACTAGTTTTGAGGAAGGTAATCACTCACAGCAGACCTGTGAGACTGTGCTTTTGACTGTGATAAAACGTTTATATTCTGTTATCCGTTTTTTGGGTATTAAGGGGTTAATCATCCATTTGCTGGTGGGTGCAATCCTTTGCTAACTTATTGCATTTATTGTGAAAATTTGGTATAACAAATTTGGTTCATTGTAATTCAACTGTGACAGTTTATTGGTGCTTCTTAAAGGCACAGTAAGGTTTTTTATATTGCTTGTAAATTTATTTCAAAAGTATTTTCCAAGCTTGCTAGTTTCATTGCTAGTCTGTTAAACATGTCTGACACAGAGGAAACTCTTTGTGCAATATGTTTAAAGGCCAATGTGGAGCCCAATAGAAATTTGTGTACTAATTGCATTGATGCTACTTTAAATAAAAGTGTACATGTAAAGAAAATTTCACCAGACAACGAGGGGGAAGTTATGCCGACTAACTCTCCTCACGTGTCAGTACCTTCGTCTCCCGCTCGGGAGGTGCGTGATATTGTGGAGCCAAGTACATCAGGGCGGCCCATACAAATCACTTTGCAAGACATGGCTAATGTTATGACTGAAGTATTATCTAAATTGCCAGAAATTAGGGGTAAACGCGACCACTCTGGGGTGAGAACAGAGTGCGCTGATAATATTAGAGCCATGTCTGATACTGCGTCACAATATGCAGAACATGAGGACGGAGAGCTTCATTCTGTGGGTGACGGATCTGATCCAAGTAAACTGGACTCAGACATTTCAAATATTAAATTTAAGCTTGAGAACCTCTGTGTATTGCTAGGGGAGGTATTAGCGGCTCTGAATGATTGTAACACGGTTGCAATTCCAGAGAAAATGTGTAGGCTGGATAAATATTTTGCGGTACCGACGTGTACTGATGTTTTTCCTATTCCTAAAAGGCTTACAGAAATGATTAACAAGGAGTGGGATAGACCTGGTGTGCCCTTTTCTCCCCCTCCTATATTTAGAAAAATGTTTCCAATAGACGCCACCACACGGGACTTATGGCAGACAGTCCCTAAGGTGGAGGGAGCAGTTTCTACTCTGGCTAAACGCACCACTATCCCGGTGGAGGATAGCTGTGCTTTTTCAGATCCAATGGATAAAAAGTTAGAGGGTTACCTTAAGAAAATGTTTGTTCAACAAGGTTTTATATTACAACCCCTTGCATGCATTGCGCCTGTCACGGCTGCGGCGGCATTCTGGTTTGAGTCTCTGGAAGAGACCATTAACTCAGTTACATTGGATGAGATTACAGACAAGCTTAGAGTCCTTAAGCTAGCTAATTCATTTATTTCCGATGCCGTAGTACACTTAATTAAGCTTACGGCTAAGAATTCAGGATTCGCCATTCAAGCGCGCAGAGCGCTGTGGCTTAAATCTTGGTCAGCCGATGTGACTTCTAAATCTAAATTGCTTAACATACCTTTCAAAGGGCAGACATTATTCGGGCCCGGTTTGAAAGAAATTATTGCTGACATTACTGGAGGTAAGGGTCATGCCCTGCCTCAAGACAGAGCCAAACCAAGGGCTAGACAGTCTAATTTTCGTGCCTTTCGTAACTTCAAGGAGCAGCATCAACTTCCTCAGCTCCAAAGCAGGAAGGAACGGTTGCTCGCTACAGACAGGGCTGGAAACCTTACCAGTCCTGGAACAAGGGCAAGCAGGCCAGAAAACCTGCTGCTGTCCCTAAGACAGCATGAAGTGAGGGCCCCCGATCCGGAAACGGATCTAGTGGGGGGCAGACTTTCTCTCTTCGCCCAGGCTTGGGCAAGAGATGTCCAGGATCCCTGGTCGTTAGAGATCATATCTCAGGGATATCTTCTGGACTTCAAAGCTTCTCCTCCAAAAGGGAGATTTCATCTTTCAAGGCTGTCAGCAAACCAGTTAAAGAGAGAAGCGTTTCTACGCTGTGTACAAGACCTTTTATTAATGGGAGTGATCCATCCAGTTCCGCGGTCGGAACACGGACAAGGGTTTTACTCAAATCTGTTTGTGGTTCCCAAAAAAGAGGGAACCTTCAGACCAATTTTGGACTTAAAGATCCTAAACAAATTCCTAAGAGTTCCATCGTTCAAAATGGAAACTATTCGGACAATCTTACCTATGATCCAAAGGGGTCAATACATGACCACAGTGGATTTAAAGGATGCCTACCTTCACATACCGATTCACAAGGATCATTATCAGTACCTAAGGTTTGCCTTCCTAAACAGGCATTACCAATTTGTAGCTCTTCCCTTCGGGTTAGCCACGGCTCCAAGAATCTTTACAAAAGTTCTGGGCTCTCTTCTGGCGGTACTAAGACCGCGAGGAATTTCGGTAGCTCCGTACCTAGACGACATTCTGATACAAGCGTCAAGTTTCCAGACTGCCAAGTCTCATACAGAGTTGGTTCTGGCATTTCTAAGGTCGCATGGGTGGAAAGTGAACGTAGAAAAGAGTTCTCTATTGCCACTCACAAGAGTTCCCTTCTTGGGGACTCTTATAGATTCTGTAGAAATGAAAATTTACCTGACAGAAGACAGGTTAACAAAACTTCTAAATGCTTGCCGTGTCCTTCATTCCATTCAACACCCGTCAGTGGCTCAATGCATGGAGGTAATCGGCTTAATGGTAGCGGCAATGGACATAGTACCTTTTGCACGCCTGCATCTCAGACCACTACAATTGTGCATGCTAAGTCAGTGGAATGGGGATTACTCAGATTTGTCCCCTATGCTGAATCTAGATCAAGAGACCAGAGATTCTCTTCTATGGTGGCTTTCTCGGCCACATCTGTCCAGGGGAATGCCCTTCAGCAGGCCAGACTGGACGATTGTAACAACAGACGCCAGCCTACTAGGTTGGGGCGCTGTATGGAATTCCCTGAAGGCTCAGGGATCATGGACTCAGGAGGAGAGTCTCCTTCCAATAAACATTCTGGAATTAAGAGCAGTTCTCAATGCTCTTCTGGCTTGGCCTCAGCTAGCAACTCTGAGGTTCATCAGGTTTCAGTCGGACAACATCACGACTGTGGCTTACATCAATCACCAGGGAGGGACAAGGAGTTCCCTAGCGATGATGGAAGTCTCAAAGATAATTCGCTGGGCAGAGTCTCACTCTTGCCACCTGTCAGCGATCCACATCCCAGGCGTGGAGAACTGGGAGGCGGATTTCCTAAGTCGCCAGACTTTTCATCCGGGGGAGTGGGAACTTCACCCGGAGGTATTTGCACAACTGCTTCGGCGTTGGGGCAAACCAGATCTGGATCTCATGGCGTCTCGCCAGAACGCCAATCTTCCTTGTTACGGATCAATGTCCAGGGACCCGGGTGCGGTTCTGATAGATGCTCTGACAGCACCTTGGGTCTTCAACATGGCTTATGTATTTCCACCCTTCCCGATACTTCCTCGAATGATTGCCAGGATCAAACAGGAGAGAGCATCGGTGATTCTAATAGCGCCTGCATGGCCACGCAGGACCTGGTATGCAGATCTAGTGGACATGTCGTCCTGTCCACCATGGTCTCTGCCTCTGAGACAGGACCTTCTGGTTCAGGGTCCTTTCAAACATCCAAATCTAATTTCTCTGAGGCTGACTGCTTGGAGATTGAACGCTTGATTCTATCAAAGCGTGGATTCTCGGAGTCAGTGATTGATACCTTAATACAGGCTAGGAAACCTGTTACCAGGAGAATTTACCATAAAATATGGCGTAAATACTTACATTGGTGCGAATCCAAGAGTTACTCATGGAGTAAGGTTAGGATTCCTAGGATATTGTCTTTTCTACAAGAAGGCTTAGAAAAGGGTTTATCTGCTAGTTCGTTAAAAGGACAGATCTCAGCTCTGTCCATTCTTTTACACAAGCGTCTGTCAGAAGTTCCAGACGTTCAGGCTTTTTGTCAGGCTTTGGCCAGGATTAAGCCTGTGTTTAAATCTGTTGCTCCGCCATGGAGTTTAAACTTAGTTCTTAACGTCTTACAGGGTGTTCCGTTTGAACCCCTTCATTCCATTGATATCAAGCTGTTATCTTGGAAAGTTCTGTTTCTAATGGCTATTTCCTCGGCTCGAAGAGTCTCTGAGCTATCGGCCTTACATTGTGATTCTCCTTATCTGATTTTTCATTCAGACAAGGTAGTTCTGCGTACTAAACCTGGGTTCTTACCTAAGATAGTCACTAACAAGAATATCAATCAAGAGATTGTTGTTCCTTCATTGTGCCCTAATCCTTCCTCAAAGAAGGAACGACTTCTGCACAATCTGGACGTCGTCCGTGCCCTGAAATTCTATTTACAGGCAACTAAAGATTTTCGACAAACCTCTTCCCTGTTTGTCATTTTTTCTGGACAGAGGAGAGGTCAAAAGGCTTCGGCTACCTCTCTCTCCTTCTGGCTTCGTAGCATAATACGTTTAGCCTATGAGACTGCTGGACAGCAGCCTCCTGAAAGAATTAAAGCTCATTCTACCAGAGCTGTGGCTTCCACTTGGGCCTTTAAAAATGAGGCCTCTGAACAGATTTGCAAGGCTGCGACTTGGTCTTCGCTTCACACCTTTTCAAAATTTTACAAATTTGACACTTTTGCTTCTTCGGAGGCTGTTTTTGGGAGAAAGGTTCTTCAGGCAGTGGTTCCTTCCGTTTAAGTTCATGCCTTGTCCCTCCCATCATCCGTGTACTTTAGCTTTGGTATTGGTATCCCACAAGTAATGGATGATCCGTGGACTGGATACACTTAACAAGAGAAAACATAATTTATGCTTACCTGATAAATTTATTTCTCTTGTAGTGTATCCAGTCCATGGCCCGCCCTGTCCTTTTTAAGGCAGGTCTAAATTTTAATTAAACTACAGTCACCACTGCACCCTATGGTTTCTCCTTTCTCGTCTTGTTTCGGTCGAATGACTGGATATGGCAGTGAGGGGAGGAGCTATATAGCAGCTCTGCTGTGGGTGATCCTCTTGCAACTTCCTGTTGGGAAGGAGAATATCCCACAAGTAATGGATGATCCGTGGACTGGATACACTACAAGAGAAATACATTTATCAGGTAAGCATAAATTATGTTTTTGTTTTTTTGTTTTTTTTTTATTTGAAAAGTTTTTTTATTGAAGGTTTTTTACAATAACAATAGAAAGATATGGCGCATCAATAGTACATTACAAAACAATGAGTATCTAAACAGCAGTATGAATAAATACAACGCATCATCATCTAACTGCCCATATATAACTGAAAACCAACTTTTTGTAGTAATTTTGTTTTTTTAGATAAAGTGATATTCTGGTCTTCATTACAAGTAAAGAATATCTGGTATAAATACAACAATCTAAAAAATAAAACTGCATGCTTTGTGCACACCAGCAATAAGCCTCATGTTGTATATCAAACAAACTTTACCCTCTGCTGTGGTGTAAATGCTCTTAGCCTTTTTTAAAGGACCAGTTCACTCAGGAGAGAGCGTTACTTAGCAGTAATAACACCTTATTAACAATCAAAATGGATGAATAATCAAAACCATTGTAATATGAAAAGTTTTTTGTTTTTTTTACTTGTTTCATTCTTTGCGAGCCATCAAGCTTGATGATCCTGAAATGCCCTGATGATAAAAGGGCGGGGCAAAAGTGCTATATTAGCCAGCCCCATGACCAATGGGCAATTTTATAGTATGCAAAATATAGTAATTTTGCAGTGCGCATGTGCAATCTGCATCTGAATAATGGTGTGATTTGATGCCGTGGGCGAGCTTATCTAGTTATTTTAGAGGCTGCTACAAGTTCACTGCATGTGTCCATAAACAACAAATCACAACTGTGTTGCAAATCTCCCCCTTTATTAGGTTGTACATTAAAGTGCCCTTATAATGATCTGGTCTGTTTGTGTACAACACTGTGAATGAGTAAAGTATATGGAAGTACCTTCAGTATTTGTTGCATTGAGCTAAACGCTCCTGTTTCTTCATATCTCCTGCACTGTTGATGTTCACCCAGTGTCCGGTTCCACATCACATGACCAGAACTTACTATTCTCCAAACGCAGATTCATAAATAAATAAAGTCTACAGAGCAGCACCAACATTTAGATTTTGCAAACACTGTGGACAATTACTGCACACTGGAACAAATCTGTTACATTTTAGCATTATTCTCCCTGGGTAGTGAGCATATGATGACTACGGTACTTGATGCAAAACATAAATCATTGTATCTGAACTTCTCACCTTTGTATTTGTGCATTCAATGTCTATATTTCTGCTGTCAAGCAGGCTGTGAGAACTTCTGTTTTGTAACAAGTACCTTAGCCATCATATGCTCACTACCTAGTCTTGTGTATCATGTTTCTGCTGTCAAGCAGGCTGTGAGAATTTCTGTTTTGTAGCAAGTACCTTAGCCATCATATGCTCACTACCTAGTCTTGTGTATCATGTTTCTGCTGTCAAGCAGACTGTGAGAATTTGTTTTGTAGCAAGTACCTTAGCCATCATATGCTCACTACCTAGTCTTGTGTATCATGTTTCTGGTGTCAAGCAGGCTGTGAGAATCTGTTTTGTAGCAAGTACCTTAGCCATCATAAGCTCACTACCTAGTCTTGTGTATCATGTTTCTGGTGTCAAGCAGGCTGTGAGAATCTCTGTTTTGTAGCGAGTACCTTAGCCATCATATGCTCACTACCTAGTCTTGTGTATCATGTTTCTGCTGTCAAGCAGGCTGTGAGAATTTGGTTTGTAGCAAGTACATTAGCCATCATATGCTCACTACCTAGTCTTGTGTATCATGTTTCTGGTGTCAAGCAGGCTGTGAGAATTTGTTTTGTAGCAAGTACCTTAGCCATCATATGCTCACTACCTAGTCTTGTGTATCATGTTTCAGGTGTCAAGTAGGCTGTGAGAATTTTAGCTGCAGTGATTTCTCTCCCATTCTCCATTATTACACAGCCTGTCCCAGTCTCATCAATTCTATAGAGAGGTTTTGTGCAGTCAACATCCTAATGTTTATTATGCATAGGAATTTCTTTCATGTAATTGGCAAGAGTCCATGAGCTAGTGACGTATGGGATATACATTCCTACCAGGAGGGGCAAAGTTTCCCAAACCTCAAAATGCCTAAAAATACACCTCCCACCACACCCACAATTCAGTTTTTACAAACTTTGCCTCCTATGGAGGTGGTGAAGTAAGTTTGTGCTAGATTTCTACGTTGATATGCGCTTCTCAGTATGCTGAAGCCCGGTTCCTCTCAGAGTGCAGTGATTGACAGAGGGATGTGAAGGGAGTATCAACTATTGAATGCTATGGTCCTAACGGGGATCTATTTCATAGGTTCTCTGTTATCGGTCGTAGAGATTCATCTCCTACCTCCCTTTTCAGATCAACGATATACTCTTTTATATACCATTACTTTTGCTGATTCTCGTTTCAGTACTGGTTTGGCTAACTACTTTATGTAGATGAGTGTCTTTTGGTAAGTATGTTTTCCTTTATTAAGACACTCTCAGCTATGGTTTGGCACTTTAAATGTTAAGTTCTAAATATAATGTTTGTACTTATATTTGCCATGATTCAGGTTTATCAGTATATTACCTTTTTGCGGACTGTCAGTTTCATTTTGGGAAATGCACATACAAAAAAAAAAAAAAATTACCTGAAATTTTTCAAATTGACTTTTTTCTAAATTGCGGGCTGTTAGGCTTGCGGGTGCGCAAAATGCTATAATTTATTGTGTCATTCTTGGCGCGAGAATTACGTTTGACGTATTTTCGTCATTTCCGGCGTCTTAGTTGGCGCCGAGAATTTTCACGTAGTTGCGTCATCTATGACGCTCGTGTTTGTTGCAGTCGTTTTTGGCGCCAAAAATATTTCTTTCATGTAATTAGCAAGAGTCCATGAGCTAGTGACGTATGGGATATACATTCCTACCAGGAGGGGCAAAGTTTCCCAAACCTCAAAATGCCTATAAATACACCCCTCACCACACCCACAAATCAGTTTTACAAACTTTGCCTCCTATGGAGGTGGTGAAGTAAGTTTGTGCTAGATTCTATGTTGATATGCGCTCCGCAGCAGGTTGGAGCCCGGTTTTCCTCTCAGCGTGCAGTGAATGTCAGAGGGATGTGAGGAGAGTATTGCCTATTTGAATTCAATGATCTCCTTCTACGGGGTCTATTTCATAGGTTCTCTGTTATCGGTCGTAGAGATTCATCTCTTAACTCCCTTTTCAGATCGACGATATACTCTTATATATATATATATACCATTACCTCTACTGATTCTCGTTTCAGTACTGGTTTGGCTTTCTACTACATGTAGATGAGTGTCCTGGGGTAAGTAAGTCTTATTTTCTGTGACACTCTAAGCTATGGTTGGGCACTTTTTTATAAAGTTCTAAATATATGTATTCAAACATTTATTTGCCTTGACTCAGGATGTTCAACGTTCCTTATTTCAGACAGTCAGTTTCATATTTGAGATAATGCATATGAATTAATCAATTTTTTCTTACCTTAAAATTTGACTTTTTTCCCTGTGGGCTGTTAGGCTCGCGGGGGCTGAAAATGCTTCATTTTATTGCGTCATTCTTGGCGCGGACTTTTTTGGCGCAAATTTTTTTTTCTGTTTCCGGCGTCATACGTGTCGCCGGAAGTTGCGTCATTTTTGACGTTTTTTGCGCCAAAAGTGTCGGCGTTCCAGATGGGGCGTCACTATTGTCTCCACATTATTTAAGTCTCATTATTTATTGCTTCTGGTTGCTAGAAGCTTGTTCACTGGCATTTTTTCCCATTCCTGAAACTGTCATTTAAGGAATTTGATCAATTTTGCTTTATATGTTGTTTTTTCTATTACATATTGCAAGATGTCCCACGTTGAATCTGAGTCAGAAGATACATCGTTGCCTGGTGCTGGAGCTGCCAAAGCTAAGTGTATCTGCTGTAAACTTTTGGTATCTGTTCCTCCAGCTGTTGTTTGTACTGTTTGTCATGACAAACTTGCTAATGCAGTTAATATTTCCTTTAGTACTGTTACATTACCTGTTGCTGTTCCGTCAACATCTAATACTCAGTGTTCCTGATAACATAAGAGATTTTGTTTCTAAATCCATTAAGAAGGCTATGTCTGTTATTCCTCCTTCTAGTAAACGTAAACAGTCTTTTAAAACTTCTAATTTTTCAGATGAATTTTTAAATGAACATCATCATTCTGATTCTGATAATGGTTCTTCTGGTTCAGAGGATTCTGTCTCAGAGGTTGATGCTGATAAATCTTCATATTTATTTAAAATGGAATTTATTCGTTCCTTGCTTAAAGAAGTCCTAATTGCATTAGAAATTGAGGATTCTAGTCCTCTTGATACTAAATCTAAACGTTTAGATAAGATTTTTAAATCTCCTGTAGTTATTCCAGAAGTGTTTCCTGTCTCTGGTGCTATTTCTGAAGTAATTTCCAGGGAATGGAATAATTTGGGTAATTCATTTACTCCTTCTAAACGTTTTAAGCAATTATATCCTGTGCCATCTGACAGATTAGAATTTTGGGACAAAATCCCTAAGGTTGATGGGGCTGTCTCTACTCTTGCTAAGCGTACTACTATTCCTACGGCAGATGGTACTTCCTTTAAGGATCCTTTAGATAGGAAAATTGAATCCTTTCTAAGAAAAGCTTACTTGTGTTCAGGTAATCTTCTTAGACCTGCTATATCTTTAGCTGATGTTGCTGCAGCTTCAACTTTTTGGTTAGAAGCTTTAGCGCAACAAGTAACAGATCATAATTCTCATAGCATTATTATTCTTCTTCAACATGCTAATAATTTTATTTGTGATGCCATCTTTGATATCATTAGAGTTGATGTCAGGTATATGTCTCTAGCTATTTTAGCTAGAAGAGCTTTATGGCTTAAAACTTGGAATGCTGATATGTCTTCTAAGTCTACTCTGCTTTCCCTTTCTTTCCAGGGTAATACATTATTTGGTTCTCAGTTGGATTCTATTATCTCAACTGTTACTGGAGGGAAAGGAACTTTTTTACCACAGGATAAAAAATCTAAAGGTAAATTTAGGTCTAATAATCGTTTTCGTTCCTTTCGTCACAACAAGGAACAAAAGCCTGATCCTTCATCCTCAGGAGCGGTATCAGTTTGGAAACCATCTCCAGTCTGGAATAAATCCAAGCCTTTTAGAAAATCAAAGCCAGCTCCTAAGTCCACATGAAGGTGCGGCCCTCATTCCAGCTCAGCTGGTAGGGGGCAGATTAACATTGTTTCAGAAGGGTACAGAATTGGTTTCAAGATAAGGCCTCCTGCAAAGAGATTTTTTCTTTCCCGTGTCCCAGTAAACCCAGCGAAGGCTCAAGCATTTCTGAAATGTGTTTCAGATCTAGAGTTGGCTGGAGTAATTATGCCAGTTCCAGTTCTGGAACAGGGGCTGGGGTTTTATTCAAATCTCTTCATTGTACCAAAGAAGGAGAATTCCTTCAGACCAGTTCTGGATCTAAAAATATTGAATCATTATGTAAGGATACCAACATTCAAAATGGTAACTGTAAGGACTATCCTGCCTTTTGTTCAGCAAGGGCATTATATGTCTACAATTGATTTACAGGATGCATATCTGCATATTCCGATTCATCCAGATCACTATCAGTTTCTGAGATTCTCTTTCCTAGACAAGCATTACCAGTTTGTGGCTCTACCGTTTGGCCTAGCAACAGCTCCAAGAATTTTTACAAAGGTTCTCGGTGCCCTTCTGTCTGTAATCAGAGAACAGGGTATTGTGGTATTTCCTTATTTGGACGATATCTTGGTACTTGCTCAGTCTTCACATTTAGCAGAATCTCATACGAATCGACTTGTGTTGTTTCTTCAAGATCATGGTTGGAGGATCAATTTACCAAAAAGTTCATTGATTCCTCAGACAAGGGTAACCTTTTTAGGTTTCCAGATAGATTCAGTGTCCATGACTCTGTCTTTGACAGACAAGAGACGTCTAAAATTTATATCAGCTTGTCGAAACCTTCAGTCACAATCATTCCCTTCGGTAGCTTTATGCATGGAAATTCTAGGTCTTATGACTGCAGCATCGGACGCTATCCCCTTTGCTCGTTTTCACATGTGACCTCTTCAGCTCTGTATGCTGAACCAGTGGTGCAGGGATTACACAAAGATATCTCAATTAATATCTTTAAAACCGATTGTACGACACTCTCTGACGTGGTGGACAGATCACCATCGTTTAGTTCAGGGGGCTTCTTTTGTTCTTCCGACCTGGACTGTAATTTCAACAGATGCAAGTCTGACAGGTTGGGGAGCTGTTTGGGGGTCTCTGACAGCACAAGGGGTTTGGGAATCTCAGGAGGTGAGATTACCGATCAATATTTTGGAACTCTCAGAGCTCTTCAGTCATGGCCTCTTCTAAAGAGAGAATCGTTCATTTGTTTTCAGACAGACAATGTCACAACTGTGGCATACATCAATCATCAAGGAGGGACTCGCAGTCCTCTGGCTATGAAAGTAGTATCTCGAATTCTGGTATGGGCGGAATCCAGCTCCTGTCTAGTTTCTGTGGTTCATATCCCAGGTATAGACAATTGGGAAGCGGATTATCTCAGTCGCCAAACGTTACATCCGGGCGAATGGTCTCTTCACCCAGAGGTATTTCTTCAGATTGTTCAAATGTGGGGACTTCCAGAAATAGATCTGATGGCCTCTCATCTAAACAAGAAACTTCCCAGGTATCTGTCCAGATCCAGGGATCCTCAAGAGGAAGCAGTGGATGCATTGTCACTTCCTTGGAAGTATCATCCTGCCTATATCTTTCCGCCTCTAGTTCTTCTTCCAAGAGTAATCTCCAAGATTCTGAAGGAATGCTCGTTTGTTCTGCTGGTAGCTCCAGCATGGCCTCACAGGTTTTGGTATGCGGATCTTGTCCGGATGGCCTCTTGCCAACCGTGGACTCTTCCGTTAAGACCAGACCTTTTGTCGCAAGGTCCTTTTTTCCATCAGGATCTCAAATCCTTAAATTTAAAGGTATGGAGATTGAACGCTTGATTCTTAGTCAAAGAGGTTTCTCTGACTCTGTGATTAATACTATGTTACAGGCTCGTAATTCCGTATCTAGGGAGATATATTATAGAGTCTGGAAGACTTATATTTCTTGGTGTCTTTCTCATCATTTTTCCTGGCATTCTTTTAGAATTCCGAGAATTTTACAGTTTCTTCAGGATGGTTTGGATAAAGGTTTGTCTGCAAGTTCCTTGAAAGGACAAATCTCTGCTCTTTCTGTTCTTTTTCACAGGAAGATTGCTAATCTTCCTGATATTGATTGTTTTGTACAAGCTTTGGTTCGTATAAAACCTGTCATTAAGTCAATTTCTCCTCCTTGGAGTTTGAATTTGGTTCTGGGGGCTCTTCAAGCTCCTCCGTTTGAACCTATGCATTCATTGGACATCAAATTACTTTCTTGGAAAGTTTTGTTCCTTTTGGCCATCTCTTCTGCCAGAAGAGTTTCTGAATTATCTGCTCTTTCTTGTGAGTCTCCTTTTCTGATTTTTCATCAGGATAAGGCGGTGTTGCGAACTTCTTTTCAATTTTTACCTAAGGTTGTGAATTCTAACAACATTAGTAGAGAAATTGTGGTTCCTTCATTATGTCCTAATCCTAAGAATTCTAAGGAGAAATCATTGCATTCTTTGGATGTAGTTAGAGCTTTGAAATATTATGTTGAAGCTACTAAAAATTTCCGAAAGACTTCTAGTCTATTTGTTATCTTTTCTGGTTCTAGGAAAGGTCAGAAGGCCTCTGCCATTTCTTTGGCATCTTATTTGAAATCTTTAATTCATCATGCTTATGTCGAGTCGGGTAAAACTCCGCCTCAAAGGATTACAGCTCATTCTACTAGGTCAGTTTCTCCTTCCTGGGCGTTTAGGAATGAAACTTCGGTTGATCAGATTTGCAAAGCAGCAACTTGGTCTTCTTTGCATACTTTTACTAAATTCTACCATTTTGATGTGTTTTCTTCTTCTGAAGCTGTTTTTGGTAGAAAGGTACTTCAGGCAGCTGTTTCAGTTTGAATCTTCTGCTTATATTTTCATTTTTTTTCATTATAAAATTTAAACTTTATTTTGGGTGTGGATTATTTTTCAGCGGAATTGGCTGTCTTTATTTTATCCCTCCCTCTCTAGTGACTCTTGGGTGGAAAGATCCACATCTTGGGTAGTCATTATCCCATACGTCACTAGCTCATGGACTCTTGCTAATTACATGAAAGAAAACATAATTTATGTAAGAACTTACCTGATAAATTAATTTCTTTCATATTAGCAAGAGTCCATGAGGCCCGCCCTTTTTTGTGGTGGTTATGATTTTTTTGTATAAAGCACAATTATTCCAATTCCTTATTTTTTATGCTTACGCACTTTTTTCTTATCACCCCACTTCTTGGCTATTCGTTAAACTGATTTGTGGGTGTGGTGAGGGGTGTATTTATAGGCATTTTGAGGTTTGGGAAACTTTGCCCCTCCTGGTAGGAATGTATATCCCATACGTCACTAGCTCATGGACTCTTGCTAATATGAAAGAAATGAATTTATCAGGTAAGTTCTTACATAAATTATGTTTTTGTCAGTTTTGGGCGTCATACTTGGCGCCAGACTTTTGACATTATTTAAGTCTTCATGCATTTTTGCTTCTGGTTTCCAGAGGTTTATTCTGTTTGCATTTTTTCCCATTCCTGAAACTGTCATATAAGGAAATTGATAATTTTGCTTTATATGTTATTTTTTCTCTTATATATTGCAAGATGTCTCAATCTGACCCTGTTTCAGAATCCACTATTGGAATCCTGCTGCCTGATGTCGGTTCTACCAAAGCTAAGTGCATTTGTTGTAAACTTGTGGTAACTTCCTCCAGCTGTAGTTTGTGATAGTTGTCATGACAAACTTTTACATGTAGAAAATATTTCCATTAGTAGTAATACATTACCTGTTGCTATTCCTTCAACATCTAATGCTCAGGATATTCCTGTTAATGTGAGAGAATTTGTTTCTAATTCTATTCAGAAGGCCCTGTCTGTTATACCACCTTCTAATAAACGTAAAAGGTCTTTTAAAACTTCTCATAAATTTGATGAATTTTTAAATGACCGACAGCATTCTGATTTATCTATCTCTGATGAGGATCTATCTAGTTCAGAAGATTCTGCCTCAGATATTGACACTGACAAAACTTCATATTTATTTAAAATGGAGTATATTCGTTCTTTATTAAAAGAGGTGTTGATTGCATTAGATATGGATGAGTCTAGTCCTCTTGATATTAAAACCAGTAAACGTTTAAATTCGGTTTTTAAACCTCATGTAGTTATTCCAGAGGTTTTTCCAGTTCCTGATGCTATTTCAGATGTAATTTCTAGGGAATGGAATAGTCTGGGTACTTCATTTACTCCTTCTTCAAGGTTTAAGAAACTGTACCCTTTGCCGACTGATAGATTGGAGTTTTGGGAAAAGATCCCCAAAGTTGATGGGGCTATCTCTTATCTAAGGAAGGCTTATTTATGTTCTGGTCATCTTCTTAGGCCTGCTATTTCTTTGGCTGATGTTGCTGCGGCTTCAACTTTTTGGTTGGAAACTTTAGCACAACAAGTACCAGATCCTACTGTGTATAGCATTGTTAAGCTAATTCAACATGCTAATAATTTCATTTGTGGTGTTATTTTTGATATCATTAGAATTGATGTCAGGTATATGTCTTTAGCTATTTTAGCTAGAAGAGCTTTATGGCTTAAAACTTGGAATGCGGATATGACTTCTAAATCAACGTTGCTATCTCTTTCTTTCCAAGGTAATAAATTATTTGGTTCTCAGTTGGATTCTATTATTTCAACTGTCACTGGGGGGAAGGGAGCCTTTTTGCCTCAGGATAAAAAATCTAAGGGTAAATTTAGGGCTGCTAACCATTTTCGTTCCTTTTGTCAGAATAAGGAACCTGACCCTTCCCCTAAAGGAACGGTTTCCAATTGGAAGCCTTCTCCAGTCTGGAATAAATCCAAGCCTTTTAGAAAATCAAAATCAGCCCCCAAGTCCGCATGAAGGTGCGGCCCTCATTCCAGCGCAGCTGGTAGGGGGCAGACTAAGATTTTTCAAAGATGTTTGGATCAATTCAATCCAAAATCATTGGATCCAGAATATTGTTTCTCAAGGGTACAGAATAGGTTTCAAGGTAAGACCGCCTGTGAGAAGTTTCTTTCTCTCATGCATTCCAGTGAACCCAGTAAAGGCTCAGGCTTTCCTGAAGTGTGTTTCAGACCTGGAGTTATCCGGGGTAATTGTGCCAGTTCCCTTTCCGGAACGGGGTCTGGGGTTTTATTCAAATCTGTTCATTGTTCCAAAGAAAGAGAATTCTTTCAGACGAGTTCTGGATCTAAAAATGTTGAATTGTTACGTAAGAATACCAACATTCAAAATGGTGACTATAAGGACTATTCTGCCTTTTGTTCAGCAAGGGCATTATATGTCCACAATAGACTTACAGGATGCATATCTTCATATTCCGATTCATCCAGATCACTATCAGTTCCTGATATTCTCTTTTCTAGACAAGCATTACCAATTTGTTGCTCTTCCTTTTGGCCTAGCAACAGCTCCAAGGATCTTTTCAAAGGTTCTCGGTGCCCTACTCTCTGTAATAAGAGAGCAGGGTATTGCAGTGTTTCCTTATTTGGACGATATCTTGGTACTTGCTCAGTCTTTACATTCTGCAGAATCTCACACAAATCAAATAGTGTTTCTTCAAAGACATGGTTGGAGGATCAATTTACCAAAAAGTTCCTTGATTCCTCAGACAAGGGTAACCTTTTTAGGATTCCAAATAGATTCAGTATCCATGACTTTGTCTCTAACAGACAAAAGACGTCTGAAATTGATTTCAGCTTGTCGGAACCTTCAGTCTCAGTCATTCCCTTCAGTAGCTATGTGCATGGAAGTTTTAGGTCTCATGACTGCAGCATTGGACGCAATCCCCTTTGCTCGTTTTCACATGAGACCTCTTCAGCTTTGTATGCTGAGCCAATGGTGCAGGGATTATACAAAGATATTACAATTAATATCTTTAAATCCCAATATTCGACTATCTCTGACTTGGTGGTTAGATCACCATCGTTTAGTTCAGGGGGCTTCTTTTGTTCGTCCAACCTGGACTGTGATTACAACAGATGCAAGTCTTTCATGTTGGGGAGCTGTCTGGGGATCTCTGACAGCGCAGGGGGTTTGGAAATCTCAAGAGGCGAGATTACCAATCAATATTTTGGAACTCTGTGCGATTCTCAGAGCTCTTCAGTTTTGGCCTCTTCTGAAGAGAGAACCATTTATTTGTTTTCAGACAGACAATGTCACAACCGTGGCGTATGTCAATCATCAAGGTGGACCTCACAGTCCTCAAGCTATGAAAGAAGTATTTCGGATACTTGCATGGGCGGAATCCAGCTCCTGTCTAATCTCTGCGGTCCATATCCCAGGTATAGACCATTGGGAAGCGGATTATCTCAGTCGCCAGACTTTACATCCGGGAGAATGGTCTCTTCACCCAGATGTGTTTCTTCAGGTTGTTCAGATGTGGGGGCTTCCAGAAATAGATCTGATGGCTTATCATCTAAACAGGAAACTTCCCAGGTATCTGTCCAGGGATCCTCAGGCGGAAGCAGTGGATGCATTGTCACTTCCTTGGAATTATCAACCTGCTTATGTCTTTCCGCCTCTAGTTCTTCTTCCAAGAGTGATTTCCAAAATCATAATGGAGCATTCATTTGTACTGCTGGTGGCTCCAGCATGGCCACACAGGTTTTGGTATGTGGATCTTGTTCGGATGTCCAGTTGCCAACCTTCTCTGACTCGGTGATTAATACTATGTTGCAGGCTCGCAAATCTGTGTCTAGAAAGATTTATTACCGAGTTTGGAAGACTTACATTTCATGGTGTTCTCATAAATTCTCTTGGCATTCTTTTAGAATTCCTAGAATTTTACAGTTTCTTCAGGATGGTTTGGATAAGGGTTTGTCTGCAAGTTCCTTGAAAGTACAAATCTCTGCTCTTTCTCTTCTGTTTGACAGAAAAATTGCTAATCTTCCTGATATTCATTGTTTTGTACAGGCTTTGGTTCGTATCAAGCCTGTCATTAAGCTAATTTCTCCTCCTTGGATTCTTAATTTGGTTTTGAGGGCTTTACAGGCTCCTCCGTTTGAGCCTATGCATTCTCTGGACATTAAATTACTTTCTTGGAAAGTATTGTTCCTTTTGGCCATCTTTTCTGCTAGAAGAGTTTCTGAATTATCTGCTCTTTCTTGTGAGTCTCCTTTTCTGATTTTTCATCAGGATAAGGCGTTTTTGCGGACTTCATTTACATTTTTACCTAAAGTTGTTAATTCCAACAACATTAGTAGAGAAATTGTTGTCCCTTCATTGTGTCCTAATCCTAAGAATTCTTTGGAAAGATCTTTACATTCTTTAGATGTGGTAAGAGCTTTGAAATATTATGTTGAAGCTACTAAAGATTTCAGAAAGACTTCTAGTCTATTTGTTATCTTTTCTGGTTCTAGAAAAGGTCAGAAGGCTTCTGCCATTTCTTTGGCGTCTTGGTTAAAGCTTTTAATTCATCATGCTTATTTGGAGTCGGGTAAATCCCCGCCTCAGAGGATTACGGCTCATTCTACTAGGTCAGTTTCTACTTCCTAGGCTTTTAAGAAGGAAGCTTCTGTTGATCAGATTTGCAAAGCAGCAACTTGGTCTTCTTTGCATACTTTTACTAAATTCTACCATTTTAATGTTTTCTCTTCTTCAGAAGCAGTTTATGGTAGAAAAGTTCTTCAGGCAGCTGTTTCAGTTTGATTCTTCTGCTTATAATTTCAGTTTTTTTCATTATAAAGATTAAAAATTTATTTGGGTTGTGGATTCTTTTTTCAGCGGAATTGGATGTCTTTATTTTTATCCCTCCCTCTCTAGTGACTCTTGCGTGGAGTTCCACATCTTGGGTATTTGCTATCCCATACGTCACTAGCTCATGGACTCTTGCCAATTACATGAAAGAAAACATAATTTATGTAAGAATTTACCTGATAAATTAATTTCTTTCATATTGGCAAGAGTCCATGAGGCCCACCCTTTTTGTGGTGGTTATGACTTTTTAGTATAAAGCACAATTATTCCAATTCCTTGTTGATGCTTTTGCTCCTTCTTATCACCCCACTTCTTGGCTATTCGTTAAACTGAATTGTGGGTGTGGTGGGGGGTGTATTTATAGGCATTTTGAGGTTTGGGAAACTTTGCCCCTCCTGGTAGGAATGTATATCCCGTACGTCAGTAGCTCATGGACTCTTGCCAATATGAAAGAAATTAATTTATCAGGTAAATTCTTACATAAATTATGTTTTTTTTTAGGTTGTAAAGGTGATTTATGTTCACTGTTACACAGCAGGCTTTGCAGGATATACAATGCAGCCACTCTTTTTTTCAGCAGGTTCGACAGCAGTACATCCTTTCCCCCGCTATTGCCCCCCTTCTCCGAGCATTGCAGATTGATAAATATAATGTACACACAGGTCATAAGGCACAGCTCATCGGATTCACATTTTCAACACTGCTCCAAACGTTGATTAATAAAAGCTTGTTACAATAGCTCTGACATAAGAGGGAATAACAAGCTTGAGGGGCGGCGCATGCGCAATGCGCTAAAGGGAGTAATAACAGACTGGCCGCACGTCCAGAAAATATTCTAAGGGGCTTAGGCAATGTACTTTGTAAACAGACATTTAAAAAATATTTATAAATGCAGACGATTCACACAGAATCTTCAGCACTACCATACTTAACTTCCTGCTATTATGTTTAAAATGATTACTTTTTGTGTGAACTGTCCCTTTAAGTTAACTGTAGGCGTAGGAAATTTCAGTTATTTATTTATTCTTTTTTTTTTTTCCCCAGGTGAAAACGATGCTAAGATTTCATGTAACATGGGACAAACAGAAGATCAGTGGCTAAGAAATGTCCAACCATCAGAGCAGGAAATTTGTGCCAATATAAGTACAGGTGAGTGTACGTGTGTGAGATGTCTGAGGGACGCAGGGGGCAAGTGAGTGTACGTGTGTGAGATGTCTGAGGGACGCAGGGTGCAAGTGAGTGTACGTGTGTGAGATGTCTGAGGGACGCAGGGTGCAAGTGTGAGTGTACGTGTTTGAGAAGTCTGAGGGACGCAGGGTGCAAGTGAGTGTACGTGTGTGAGATGTCTGAGGGACGCAGGGTGCAAGTGTGAGTGTACGTGTGTGAGAAGTCTGAGGGACGCAGGGTGCAAGTGAGTGTACGTGTGTGACATGTCTGAGGGACGCAGGGTGCAAGTGAGTGTACGTATGTGAGATGTCTGAGGGACGCAGGGTGCAAGTGAGTGTACGTGTGTGAGATGTCTGAGGGACGCAGGGTGCAAGTGTGAGTGTACGTGTGTGTGATATCTGAGGGACGCAGGATGCAAGTGAGTGTACGTGTATGAGATGTCTGAGGGACGCAGGATGCAAGTGTACGTGTGTGACAGGTCTGTGGGAAGTAGGTCACGTGTGAGTGTATGTGTGTCATATGTCTGAGGGACGCATGGTGCAAGTGAGTGTACGTGTGTGTCATATGTCTGTGGGAAGTAGGGCACGTGTGAGTGTATGTGTGTGAGATGTCTGAGGGACGCAGGGTGCAAGTGTACGTGTGTGTCATATGTCAGTGGGAAGTCGGGCACCTGTGAGTGTATGTGTGTCATATGTCTGAGGGACGCAGGGTGCAAGTGAGTGTACGTGTGTGTCATATGTCTGTGGGAAGTCGGGCACAAGTGAGTGTATGTGTGTCATATGTCTGTGGGAAGTCGGGCACGTGTGAGTGTATGTGTGTCATATGTCTGAGGGACGCAGGGTGCAAGTGAGTGTACGTGTGTGTCATATGTCTGTGGGAAGTCGGGCACGTGTGTGTGTGTGTTTGTGGGAAGTCGGGCACGTGTGAGTGTATGTGTGTCATATGTCTGAGGGACGCAGGGCACAGGTGAGTGTAAGTGTGTGACATGTCTGGGATGGAGGGGATTGGTGTGTGTGTATGTGTGACATATCTAAGGAAAGCAGTGCACATGTGTGACATGTCTGTGTTAAGGAGGGGATGGGTGAGTGTACGTATATTACATATCTAAGGAAAGCAGTGTTCGTGTGGGACACTTGAGAGGGATGTAGGGCAAAGTGAGTGTTTGTGTGTCATGTCTGTGGGAAACAGGGCACAGATTGTGTATGTGTGCGACATTTGAGGGTTGCAGGCACGGATGAGTGTACTTGTGAGATGTGTCTGCGGGAAATGGCACAGGTGAGTGTACATGCCTGATGTGTATGTTCAATAATAGTTTATTCTACATATTATATATTACCTTTTATATAAAATTATAATCTGGTTTTCATTACAAGTATAGAATATATGGCATAAATGCAACATTCTAAAAAAAATAAAACTAAATGTTTTGTGCTGATAAGCAATAATTATTTAAAGGGACACTCAAATATACTTTTATGATTCAGAAAGAGCATTCAGTTTTAAGACACTTTCCAATTTACTTCCATTATTAAATTTTGCAGTCTTTTTATATACACACTTTCTGGGGAACAAGCTCCTACTGACTCACAGGATATATGTATACTAGTCTGTGATTAACAGATGTCTGTCACATGATAAAGGGGGGCGGAAAAAGGGGAGAAAAAATAAATTTGACAGAATTTTTTTATTTATTTATTTGAAATTCAGAGTAGGTGTTATTGTCTTGTCTTTTTTTTATGCATTTGTTAATTGTGCAATTGTATTTAATGGTCATTTATGTTGCATATTAACCCTCTTTCCTGTGATGTAAATGTTCTTAGCCTTTTTAAAGTTAACTCAATAACTGTGGTGGTTTGATGTTATTTTGGAAATTTGTCACAAGTTGATATCCTTTTGGTTTAGCTGTATTGGGGGTTTTAAGTTTTTTCAGCTAAACACTCCTAATCATCTATACAGGGAGTGCAGAATTATTAGGCAAGTTGTATTTCTTTCATGTAATTAGTAAGAGTCCATGAGCTAGTGACGTATGGGATATACATTCCTACCAGGAGGGGCAAAGTTTCCCAAACCTCAAAATGCCTATAAATACACCCCTCACCACACCCACAAATCAGTTTTACAAACTTTGCCTCCAATGGAGGTGGTGAAGTAAGTTTGTGCTAGATTCTACGTTGATATGCGCTCCGCAGCAGGTTGGAGCCCGGTTTTCCTCTCAGCGTGCAGTGAATGTCAGAGGGATGTGAGGAGAGTATTGCCTATTTGAATTCAATGATCTCCTTCTACGGGGTCTATTTCATAGGTTCTCTGTTATCGGTCGTAGAGATTCATCTCTTACCTCCCTTTTCAGATCGACGATATACTCTTATATATATATATATATATATATATATATATATATATACCATTACCTCTGCTGATTTTCGTTTCAGTACTGGTTTGGCTTTCTACAACATGTAGATGAGTGTGGGGTAAGTAAGTATTATTTTCTGTGACACTCTAAGCTATGGTTGGGCACTTTTTTATAAAGTTCTAAATATATGTATTCAAACATTTATTTGCCTTGACTCAGGATGCTCAACATTCCTTATTTCAGACAGTCAGTTTCATATTTGGGATAATGCATATGAATAAATCAATTTTTTTCTTACCTTAAAATTTGACTTTTTCCCTGTGGGCTGTTAGGCTCGCGGGGGCTGAAAATGCTTCATTTTATTGCGTCATTCTTGGCGCGGACTTTTTTGGCGCAAAATTTTTTTTTCTGTTTCCGGCGTCATACGTGTCGCCGGAAGTTGCGTCATTTTTGACGTTCTTTTGCGCCAAAAGTATCGGCGTTCCGGATGTGGCGTCATTTTTGGCGCCAAAAGCATTTAGGCGCCAAATAATGTGGGCGTCATTTTTGGCGCTAAAAAAATATGGGCGTCACTATTGTCTCCACATTATTTAAGTCTCATTATTTATTGCTTCTGGTTGCTAGAAGCTTGTTCACTGGCATTTTTTCCCATTCCTGAAACTGTCATTTAAGGAATTTGATCAATTTTGCTTTATATGTTGTTTTTTCTATTACATATTGCAAGATGTCCCACGTTGAATCTGAGTCAGAAGATACTTCTGGAAAATCGCTGCCTGGTGCTGGAGCTACCAAAGCTAAGTGTATCTGCTGTAAACTTATGGTATCTGTTCCTCCAGCTGTTTGTACTGTTTGTCATGATAAACTTGTTAATGCAGATAATATTTCCTTTAGTACTGTTACATTACCTGTTGCTGTTCCGTCAACATCTAATACTCAGAGTGTTCCTGATAACATAAGAGATTTTGTTTCTAAATCCATTAAGAAGGCTATGTCTGTTATTCCTCCTTCTAGTAAACGTAAACAGTCTTTTAAAACTTCTCATTTTTCAGATGAATTTTTAAATGAACATCATCATTCTGATTCTGATAATGGTTCTTCTGGTTCAGAGGATTCTGTCTCAGAGGTTGATGCTGATAAATCTTCATATTTATTTAAAATGGAATTTATTCGTTCTTTACTTGAAGTCTTAATTGCATTAGAAATTGAGGATTCTGGTCCTCTTGATACTAAATCTAAACGTTTAGATAAGGTTTTTAAATCTCCTGTAGTTATTCAAGAAGTTTTTCCTGTCCCTGGTGCTATTTCTGAAGTAATTTCCAGGGAATGGGAGAATTTGGGTAATTCATTTACTCCTTCTAAACGTTTTAAGCAATTATATCCTGTGCCATCTGACAGATTAGAATTTTGGGACAAAATCCCTAAGGTTGATGGGGCTGTCTCTACTCTTGCTAAGCGTACTACTAATCCTACGGCAGATGGTACTTCCTTTAAGGATCCTTTAGATAGAAAAATTGAATCCTTTCTAAGAAAAGCTTACTTGTGTTCAGGTAATCTTCTTAGACCTGCTATATCTTTAGCTGATGTTGCTGCAGCTTCAACTTTTTGGTTAGAAGCTTTAGCGCAACAAGTAACAGATCATAATTCTCATAGCATTATTATTCTTCTTCAACATGCTAATAATTTTATTTGTGATGCCATCTTTGATATCATTAGAGTTGATGTCAGGTATATGTCTCTAGCTATTTTAGCTAGAAGAGCTTTATGGCTTAAAACTTGGAATGCTGATATGTCTTCTAAGTCTACTCTGCTTTCCCTTTCTTTCCAGGGTAATAAATTGTTTGGTTCTCAGTTGGATTCTATTATCTCAACTGTTACTGGAGGGAAAGGAACTTTTTTACCACAGGATAAAAAATCTAAAGGTAAATTAAGGTCTAATAATCGTTTTCGTTCCTTTCGTCACAACAAGGAACAAAAGCCTGATCCTTCATCCTCAGGAGCGGTATCAGTTTGGAAACCATCTCCAGTCTGGAATAAATCCAAGCCTTTTAGAAAATCAAAGCCAGCTCCTAAATCCACATGAAGGTGCGGCCCTCATTCCAGCTCAGCTGGTAGGGGGCAGATTACGTTTTTTCAAAGAAATTTGGATCAATTCCGTTCACAATCTTTGGATTCAGAACATTGTTTCAGAAGGGTACAGAATTGGTTTCAAGATAAGGCCTCCTGCAAAGAGATTTTTTCTTTCCCGTGTCCCAGTAAACCCAGCGAAGGCTCAAGCATTTCTGAAATGTGTTTCAGATCTAGAGTTGGCTGGAGTAATTATGCCAGTTCCAGTTCTGGAACAGGGACTGGGGTTTTATTCAAATCTCTTCATTGTACCAAAGAAGGAGAATTCCTTCAGACCAGTTCTGGATCTAAAAATATTGAATCGTTATGTAAGGATACCAACATTCAAAATGGTAACTATAAGGACTATCCTGCCTTTTGTTCAGCAAGGGCATTATATGTCTACAATAGATTTACAGGATGCATATCTGCATATTCCGATTCATCCAGATCACTATCAGTTTCTGAGATTCTCTTTCCTAGACAAGCATTACCAGTTTGTGGCTCTGCCGTTTGGCCTAGCTACAGCTCCAAGAATTTTTACAAAGATTCTCGGTGCCCTTCTGTCTGTAATCAGAGAACAGGGTATTGTGGTATTTCCTTATTTGGACGATATTTTGGTACTTGCTCAGTCTTCACATTTAGCAGAATCTCATACGAATCGACTTGTGTTGTTTCTTCAACATCATGGTTGGAGGATCAATTTACCAAAAAGTTCATTGATTCCTCAGACACAGGTAACCTTTTTAGGTTTCAAGATAGATTCAGTGTCCATGACTCTATCTTTGACAGACAAGAGACGTCTAAAATTGATATCAGCTTGTCGAAACCTTCAGTCACAATCATTCCCTTCGGTAGCCTTATGCATGGAAATTCTAGGTCTTATGACTGCTGCATCGGACGCGATCCCCTTTGCTCGTTTTCACATGCGACCTCTTCAGCTCTGTATGCTGAACCAGTGGTGCAGGGATTACACAAAGATATCTCAATTAATATCTTTAAAACCGATTGTACGACACTCTCTGACGTGGTGGACAGATCACCATCGTTTACTTCAGGGGGCTTCTTTTGTTCTTCCGACCTGGACTGTAATTTCAACAGATGCAAGTCTTACAGGTTGGGGAGCTGTGTGGGGGTTTCTGACAGCACAAGGGGTTTGGGAATCTCAAGAGGTGAGATTACCGATCAATATTTTTGAACTCCGTGCAATTTTCAGAGCTCTTCAGTTTTGGCCTCTTCTAAAGAGAGAATCGTTCATTTGTTTTCAGACAGACAATGTCACAACTGTGGCATACATCAATCATCAAGGAGGGACCCACAGTCCTCTGGCTATGAAAGAAGTATTTCGAATTCTGGTATGGGCGGAATCCAGCTCCTATCTAGTTTCTGCGGTCCATATCCCAGGTATAGACAATTGGGAAGCGGATTATCTCAGTCGCCAAACTTTACATCAGGGCGAATGGTCTCTTCACCCAGAGGTATTTCTTCAGATTGTTCAAATGTGGGGACTTCCAGAAATAGATCTGATGGCCTCTCATCTAAACAAGAAACTTCCCAGGTATCTGTCCAGATCCAGGGATCCTCAAGCGGAAGCAGTGGATGCATTGTCACTTCCTTGGAAGTATCATCCTGCCTATATCTTTCCGCCTCTAGTTCTTCTTCCAAGAGTAATCTCCAAGATTCTGAAGGAATGCTCGTTTGTTCTGCTGGTAGCTCCAGCATGGCCTCACAGGTTTTGGTATGCGGATCTTGTCCGGATGGCCTCTTGCCAACCGTGGACTCTTCTGTTAAGGCCAGACCTTCTGTCGCAAGGTCCTTTTTTTCCATCAGGATCTCAAATCCTTAAATTTAAAGGTATGGAGATTGAACGCTTGATTCTTAGTCAAAGAGGTTTCTCTGACTCTGTGATTAATTCTATGTTACAGGCTCGTAAATCTGTATCTAGGGAGATATATTATAGAGTCTGGAAGACTTATATTTCTTGGTGTCTTTCTCATCATTTTTTCTGGCATTCTTTTAGAATTCCGAGAATATTACAGTTTCTTCAGGATGGTTTGGATAAAGGTTTGTCTGCAAGTTCCTTGAAAGGACAAATCTCTGCTCTTTCTGTTCTTTTTCACAGAAAGATTGCTAATCTTCCTGATATTGATTGTTTTGTACAAGCTTTGGTTCGTATAAAACCTGTCATTAAGTCAATTTCTCCTCCTTGGAGTTTGAATTTGGTTCTGGGGGCTCTTCAAGCTCCTCCGTTTGAACCTATGCATTCATTGGACATTAAATTACTTTCTTGGAAAGTTTTGTTCCTTTTGGCCATCTCTTCTGCTAGAAGAGTTTCTGAATTATCTGCTCTTTCTTGTGAGTCTCCTTTTCTGATTTTTCACCAGGATAAGGCGGTGTTGCGAACTTCTTTTAAATTTTTACCTAAGGTTGTGAATTCCAACAACATTAGTAGTGAAATTGTGGTTCCTTCATTATGTCCTAATCCTAAGAATTCTAAGGAGAAATCATTGCATTCTTTGGATGTAGTTAGAGCTTTGAAATATTATGTTGAAACTACTAAGAATTTCCGAAAGACTTCTAGTCTATTTGTTATCTTTTCCGGTTCTAGGAAAGGTCAGAAGGCCTCTGCCATTTCTTTGGCATCTTGGTTGAAATCTTTAATTCATCATGCTTATGTCGAGTCGGGTAGAACTCCGCCTCAAAGGATTACAGCTCATTCTACTAGGTCAGTTTCTACTTCCTGGGCGTTTAGGAAGGAAGCTTCGGTTGATCAGATTTGCAAAGCAGCAACTTGGTCTTCTTTGCATACTTTTACTTAATTCTACCATTTTGATGTGTTTCTTCTTCTGAAGCTGTCTTTGGTAGAAAAGTACTTCAGGCAGCTGTTTCAGTTTGAATCTTCTGCTTATATTTTCAGTTTTTTTCTTTATAAGATTTAAACTTTATTTTGGGTGTGGATTTTTTTCAGCGGAATTGCCTGTCTTTATTTTATCCCTCCCTCTCTAGTGACTCTTGCGTGGAAGATCCACATCTTGGGTAGTCATTATCCCATACGTCACTAGCTCATGGACTCTTGCTAATTACATGAAAGAAAACATAATTTATGTAAGAACTTACCTGATAAATTCATTTCTTTCATATTAGCAAGAGTCCATGAGGCCCACCCTTTTTTTGTGGTGGTTATGATTTTTTTGTATAAAGCACAATTATTCTAATTCCTTATATTTATGCTTCTCACTTTTTTCTTATCACCCCACTTCTTGGCTATGCGTTAAACTGATTTGTGGGTGTGGTGAGGGGTGTATTTATAGGCATTTTGAGGTTTGGGAAACTTTGCCCCTCCTGGTAGGAATGTATATCCCATACGTCACTAGCTCATGGACTCTTGCTAACATGAAAGAAATGAATTTATCAGGTAAGTTCTTACATAAATTATGTTTTTTGAGGATTAATTTTATTATTGAACAACAACCATGTTCTCAATGAACCCAAAAAACTCATTAATATCAAAGCTAAATAGTTTTGGAAGTAGTTTTTAGTTTGTTTTTAGTTATAGCTATTTTAGGGGGATATCTGTGTGTGCAGGTGACTATTACTGTGCATAATTATTAGGCAACTTAACAAAAAACAAATATATACCCATTTCAATTATTTATTTTTACCAGTGAAACCAATATAACATCTCAACATTCACAAATATACATTTCTGACATTCAAAAACAAAACAAAAACAAATTAGTGACCAATATAGCCACCTCATTCTCACCTCATTCTCGGTGACTTCAACCTCCCTGTTGATGATCCCACTGCCTCCTATGCAAAACAACTTCTGCAACTCACTTCCTCTTTTGGCTGTCACAATGGACTGACTCTCCCATTCACAAAGATGGTTACTCCCTTGATCTGTTTTTCAGCTATCAATGCACTATCTGAAACCTCACAAACTGACCTTTTTCTCTTTCTGACCACCACCTCCTCAGTTGTAACATCACCTCCCTCCCTATAACTCTCCCTCCTTCTACCCCTCACACTAAACTTCCTAAACTTCACAGCAGTATCAAGTCATTAGATCAGCAACAGCTCGCTAACTCTCTCAAACCTCTTCTCTCTTCCATCTGCTCCTTTTCCTGTCCTGATGAATCTATCTGCCACTACAACTCCATCCTTACATTGGCCCTTGATAATCTGGCCCCACCTACCATAGCTTGGAAAACATACACTCATCCTCAGCCCTGGCCCCTGGCATACTCCTCTGACACGGTTCCTATGCAGATGTTCCTGTACTGCTGAGCGACACTGGAGGAAATCTCGGAGTTCTGCTGACTTTCTTCAGTATAAGTTCATCTTGAACTCTTACTATTCTGCCCTTAATCTATATAAGCAGCATTACTTCTCTACTCTTTCTTAAAACCCAAAACGTCTGTTCTCCACATTCAATACTCTTCTCCGCCCACCCCCACCTCCCACCACAACTTTTCTCTCAGCTTAAGATTTTGCCAGTTACTTCAACAACAAAATAAACTCCATCAGAAATGAAATCAGCTCTCATTATACTACCGGTCCCCCACCCCCTCAAAAGCTCACAATCATCCAAAACCCACATAGCCATAAATTTAGCTATTTTGCCCCTGTTACAGAGGAAGAAGGCTCTGCCCTTTATAATATCATCTCACCTCACTACCTGTTCCCTCGACCCCATCCCCTCACAAATACTCCCCTCCCTCTCTTCTACCCTTACCTCTATACTCATACACATCTTCAATCTCTCCGTCAGCACTGGTATAGTTCCCAGATCTCTTAAACATGCATTAGTCACACCTATCCTCAAGAAGCCTTCTCTTGATCCAACCTCCCCATCCAACTACCGACCTATTTCCCTATTCCCTATTGCCTCAAAGCTTCTTGAAAAGCTAGTATATGCATGTCTATCCCATTTCCTTACATTAAACTCCCTCCTTGACCCACTGCAATCTTTATTTCGCCCCCTTCACTCAGAGGCAGCAATTGTTAAGGTTACTAACAGCAAAATCCAAAGGCCACATATCTCTACTTATCCTCCTTGATCTGTCTGCAGCCTTTGATACTGTCGACCAGCCCCTTTTGCTCCATACCCTCCAATCATTCGGCATCTACGACACAGCTCTCTCTTGGTTCTCTTCCTATCTGTCTAACCACACCTTTAGTGTAGCCTTTTCTTGGACATCCTCTGCCTCGTTACCTCTTTCTGTTGGGGTACCTCAAGGCTCTGTCCTCAGTCCCCTTGTCTTCTCAATCTACACGTCCTCATTAGGTTCCTTAATAAAGTCTCACGGGTTTCATTATCATTTGTATGGTGACCATACCCAAATCTGCCTCTGCACCAGAACTATCTCCTTCCTTGCTAACTGTCTCCCTCATATCTCATCTTGGATGTCCTCTCATCTAGAGCTAAATCTCTCCAAGACTGAGTTCCTTATCTTCCACCCTTCTTCCAAAATCTCCACCCCCCCCATGCCTCTATAACTGTTGATAAATTCATCATTACCCTAACCTCACATGCCCGATGTCTTGGGGTCATACTTGACTCTTGATCTTTCATACTTGATCTTTCTTTCACTCCTCACATTCAGTCCTTGGCTAAAGTCTGCCGCTTCCACCTTAAAAACATCGCTTAAATTAGACATTTCCATCTTAAGGGAAGGAGTGTCCACGGCTTCATTCATTACTTGTGGGAATTAAGAACCTGGCCACCAGGAGGAGGCAAAGACACCCCAGCCAATGGCTTAAATACCTCCCCCACTCCCCTCATCCCCCAGTCATTCTTTGCCTTTTGTCACAGGAGGATGGCAGAGAAGTGTCGGAAGATTTGGAGTAGTCTCTTATGGAGGGTAGTACTCTTCGGAATGGGACTGGAGTTTTAAGTAGTCCTGTCAGTTTCTAAGTGAGAGCCTGTGTGAAAGTCCAGAGATGCAGGGAGAGTTTTTCTGCGACACCATCCCGACTCATATTAACAGCTCCATAAGCAATCTGCGTTGACGAGTTTTGCTGCCTGCTTCTACACTCAAGTCCATGTCAGGAGCGAAGCTACTACCCTGTCACACCTGAAGGGCCGTGTTCCTGTTCCACACTGCAGATTCTGGTAAGATCATTTTATTTTATTATACTCGTAATGATAATGCAAGAAGACAGGGTCACAGTGTGATACCTTTTATCTTTTATAGAATATAGGGCTAATATTCCTGCTATGGGGATTATTGAACAGGGGGGGGGTATACATAATATCGTTTATTGTGTCATTGCTGGGTATGTGCGAGATGAGGCTCTTGCATTGGGTGGAACTACAGGTTCATTTCCGGGAGTATTTGTGCGGCCGTTTTTTGTCGCGTTTTCCTCCCTAGTGCAGGGGCGGTCCTGCAAGGCATTCCATGTGTCTGGGTGTGGCCTATTCATCTTCCTCTTTTGATCAGCGACGGAGACAAAGCGGTTTCTTAATCCAGGTCATAGGAGGTGGTGAGTGCCCCGGCCATTGGAGGTATAAAGGTGCCTGTTTCTTAGGTTAATCTAGTCCGTAATAAAGTGCAAGCTATGGAGGACTATGACGCATTAGAGGGTACTCCCTCTTTAACAAATTCTAATACCTGTGTTTATTGTGAGGAGGTTCTGGTAGTCCAGCCTGCTCAGCTTTGTTCCATATTCCTTGCTAAAGTTGCAACATCTATGAAACAGAGGATGTCTAGTACTACTGAGCCGTCCATCTCTGAGGGTTCTTTGTCCCATGAGGTGCGTTCCCTGCTTTCATCTCCTATTGCACATGCAGCGCCCCAGGGTCCAACCATTTCTCCTACGGGAGAGCTTTGTTGGGTGTCAGATTTTGCGGATCAACTGCAAACGGCGGTGTCGAAGGTGATTCATGCCTTACCACGTTCTGCTAAGCGCAAGCGTAGGGCGCATCATGGCGGTAAGGCCCAGGGGTTGTCTACGCCTATAAATCTAATTTTTCGGTTGTCTACGCCTATGTATATCTCAGAGGCATTATCTACTGACGAGGACCCTCCGACTGTTCGGAGGAGGTCCCTTCTGGGTCGGAATCAGTTTCATGCTTGCTACTTTGGAGGTTCCGGGACCGAAACTATCGAAGGAACCTTCGATTCCTAAGCTTGATAAAGTATATGAGGACAGGGTAGTGCTTCAGACCATCCCGGTTCCCATTAAGATGGCAAACATTATTAATAATGAATGGGAGCGATTAGGTTCTTCCTTTTCCCCTTCTTCCTTTAAGAAACTGTTCCCCATTCCTGACTCTCAGCTTGAGCTGTGGGGGACTGTCCCTAAGGTGGACGGTACTATCTCTAGGTTCGTGAAGCAGACGACTTTTCCTCTAGAGGATAGTTTGTCTTTTAAATAGCCTATGGATAAAAAGTTGGTGGTAGCCGCAGTTGCCGGAGCTGCTACATATTGGTGTGATATAGTTGAGAGGGAAACCTCTATCGACGACATACAGGAGAAGATTAAGGCCTTGAAGGTCGCTAATTCTTTTACTTGTGATGCCAATATGCAGATTATTCGCCTGAATGTGAAGGTATCAGGGTTTTTTTTTTCGTTTTAGCCCCCTTCCTTTCCAGGGAAAGATTCTGTTCGGTGCAGGGTTGAACTCGATCATATCCACGGTCACGGGAGGCAAGGGAGCCTTCCTGCCGCAGGAAAAGAAGGCTAAGCCTAAAGGATCTACTTTTTGTCCCTTTCGCGCGGACAAGGCCCAACGACAGCAGCCCGTCGCGAAAGCGGATCAGTCCAAGGGAGTTTGGAAGGTAGCTCTTGGAGCAAACCCTAGCAGAACAAGATCACTTCAGGTTCCTGACATTTGCATTTCTGGACCAACACTACCAGTTTGTGGCCCTTCCCTTTGGTCTGTCAACGGCCCCGAGAGTTTTCACGAAGGTTCTGTGGGCGCTACCTGCTGTGGCCAGAGGCATGGCTGTGGCGCCCTATCTGGACAACATCCTAGCCAAGGCTCCGTCGTTCAGCCTTGCGGAGGATCATTCAAGGGCCCTTCTTCTCTTGCTCCAATCTCACTGTTGGAAGATCAACTCAGGAAAGAGTTCCCTGGTTCCCAGCAACAGGGTGGAATTCCTGGGCACGATAATAGACTCTATATCTATAAAGATATTTCTCACAGATCAGCGACGCAAGAATATTATGTCCACCTGTCTGGCCCTTCAGTCCTCCTCAAGGCCCTCAGTTGCCCAATGTCTGGAGGTGATAGGTCTCATGGTTTCCAGCATAGATGTCATTCCATTCGCCAGGTTCCATCTCAGACCTCTTCAGTTGTGCATGTTGAGACAGTGGAACGGCGATCATTCAGATTTATCACAGTCTCTCCTCCCGATAAGTACATAAATAGCAAAAAATCTAAGAAAGACAATATAGGTACATTGAAATGCGGGGAGGGTAGCATGATTAACAGTGACAGGGAGAAGGCTGAGATACTAAACCAGTTTTTTTTCTTCAGTATACACAAGAGAGGAACCATTGGATGATACTTTGGAACAAAGTAGAACATGCCAGCCCATACCATTAATTGGGTTATGTATAGAGGATATCAGGAAAAAATGGGATAATATTAAGGTAACTAAATCTCCAGGCCCAAATGGAATACACCCAAGGGTGTTGAGGGAACTTAGCACTGTTATAGACAAACCTCTACTCTTAATTTTTCAAGACTCGTTATCCTCAGGCATGGTACCCAAGGATTAAAGCGTAAAGCTGATGTGGTGCCACTCTTCAAAAAGGGAAGTAGGGATGATCCAGGAAGCTATAGACCAGTTAGTCTGACATCAATGGTGGGGAAGATATTTGAAGGGATTATAAGGGATTATATTGATGAGCATATTCGTGTAAACAAGATTATGAGTTCTAATCAGCATGGTTTTATGAGAAATAGATCATGTCAAACTAATCTAATTAGATTCTATGAGGAAGTAAGTACAAATATAGATAAAGGGGAATCAGTTGATGTGATATACTTAGATTTTGCAAAGGCGTTTGATACAGTGCCACATGAGAGATTAATGCAAAAAATTAAGGGACTGGGAATAGCTGAAAATGTTAGTTTGTGGATAAATAACTGGATAAAAGATAGGGAGCAACGAGTAGTAGTAAATGGATCATACTCAGATTGGACAAAGGTAATCAGTGGAGTACCCCAGGGATCAGTGCTGGGCCCTATTCTTTTTAATATTTTTATAAATGACTTGGAGCTAGGATTAAATAGCGACATCTCTATTTTTGCAGATGATACGAAGTTAAGTAAGGTCATTAGTCAGAACAGGATGAACTTTCGTTACAAAGGGACCTGCAAAAATTAGAAGTATGGGCAGGTAAATGGAAAATGAGATTTAATACGGGAAAATGCAAGGTTCTACATTTTTGAAGTAAAAATAGGCAGGCAACATATTATTTAAATGGGACAAGACTTAGCCAAACACAGGAGGAAAGGGATTTGTGAGTATTAAAGGGATTTGTGAGTAGTAATAGATAACAAACTAAAGATGGGTGCACAATGCAGGGCAGCAGCTTCAAAGGCTAATAAGATACTAGCATGTATTAAAAGAGAATTATGCTTTCCTCCCTTGAGTCAATGCCTGTCACTATATAAAACCCTGGTAAGACCTCACCTTGAGTATGGAATGCAGTTCTGGGGACCGATCGCAAAAAAAGATATTGTAGAACTAGAAAAAGTTCAGAGAAGGGCCACAAAGCTAATAAGGGGATTGGAGAATTTAACCTATGAGGAGAGGCTAGCCAAACTGGGTCTGTTTTCTTTAGAAAAAAGGCGCTTAAGAGGTGACATGATTACTTTATATAAATATATTCAAGGCCCATATACAGAGATGGCAGAAACGCTTTTTATTCCAAGAAAATTGTTTGTGGCCAGAGGTCACAATTTAAGGTTGGAGGAAAGGAGATTTAATCTCCTGCAACGGAAACGTTTTTTCACTGTAAGAGCAATAAAAATTTGGAACTCATTACCAAAGGAGGTAGTGAATGCCAATACCCTAGATACATTTAAAAATTATTTGGATACATTTCTGTCTATAAACAAAATTCATGGATATGATTGCTAATATTAAATGGGACACCTTTTAGTGGGATTATTTAAGCTTAACTGGAGCTTTTTGTATATATTTTAGATTTGTATAGGTTGAATTCGATGGACTTCGGTCTTTTTTCGACCTCATCTACTATGTTACTATGTTAGATATCCCTGGACGCTCGGACTCAGAATTCCCTCTCTTGGTGGATCCGTCTGGATCAGCTGTCCTTGGGGACACCCTTCCTAAGACCGTCCTGGGAGATTGTGACCACGGACACGAGTTTGGCAGGATGGGGAGCTGTTTGGGGTACCAGGATGGCACAAGGAAAATTAGTCATGGGAGGAGTCTCGCCTCCCGATAAATATTCTGGAACTTCGAGCAATCTACAATGCCTCAAAGGTGTGGCCTCCTCTGGGGTCCTTCAGCTTCATCAGATTCCAAACTGACAACATTACCTCGGTGGCTTACATCAGCTATCAAGGGGGCACGAGAAGCTCCCTAGCAATGAGGGAGGTGTCTCGAATTTTGGAATGGACGGAGTCCCACAACAGCTTGCTCTCAGTGATCCACATTCCGGGTGTGGACAACTGGGAAGCTGACTTTCTCAGCAGGCAATCCTTCCATCCAGGGAATGGTGTCTCCACCCAGAGGTTTTTGCAGAGATTTGTTAGCGCTGCAGAATCTGTTGGCGCTCTACAAATAACCGATAATAATAATAATGGGGAACTCCGGAGATAGATCTCATGGCGTCCAGACTCAATTGCAAGCTACCCAGATACGGGTCGAGGTCAAGGGATCCCCAGGCAGAGCTGATAGATGCCTTAGCGGTTCCTTGGGGATTTAACCTAGCTTACATTTTTCGAACGTTACCTCTTCTTCCTCGTGTAGTGGCCCGCATCAAGCAGGAGCAAGCTTCGGCCATTCTGATTGTTCCTTTGTGGCCGCGGAGGACGTGGTTTGGGGATCTGGTTGGGATGTCATCCTCTCCACCTTGGAGGTTACCCTGTCGCAGGGTTCTTCTGGAACAGGGTCCTGTTCAACATCAAAATCTAGATTCTCTGAGGTTGACTGCATGGAGATTGAACGCTTAGTCTTGGCCAAGAGAGGGTTTTCTGAGCGTGTGATTGATACTCTAGTTCAGGCCAGGAAGCTGGTCACTTGTCGCATCTATCATAAGGTGTGGAGGACCTACTTGTCCTGGTGTGAGATACATGGATATTCTTGCCACAAGGTTAAGGTATCCAGGATTTTATCCTTTCTCCATAAAGGTCTGGAGAAGGGGCTTGCCGCCAGTTCCTTAAAGGGACAGATTTCGGCATTATCAGTTTTGTTACACAAGAGGCTCGCTGAGCTTCCTGATATTCAGTCTTTTTTGTTAAGGCTCTGTCTAGAATCAGGCTTGTTTTCAGACAGTCCGCTCCTCCTTGGAGCTTAAATTTGGTTCTCAGGGTGTTGCAGGGGGTCCCATTTGATCATATGCACTCTATTGACATTAAGATTCTTTCCTGGAAGGTTCTCTTTCTGTTGGCTATTGCATTGGCACGCAGAGTTTCTGAGCTGGCGGCCTTGCAATATGAGCCTCCTTATTTAGTTTTTCACGCTGATAAGGCTGTTCTTCGCACTGGCTTGGGATTTCTACCCAAGGTTGTATCTAATCGTAACATCAATCAGGAAATAGTTGTTCCTTCTTTGTGTCCTAACCCTTCTTCTCCGAAGAAGAGCTTACTTCATCATTTGGATGTGATTCGTGCTTTGAAGTTTTACCTTCAGACTACTAAGGATGTCAGACAGTCTTTATCTCTGCGGTGTATTCAGTGAAGTGCAAGGGCCAGAAGGCCTCTTCAACTTCTTTGTCTCTTGGATGAGGAGCATGATCCGCCTTGCCTATGAGACAGTGGGACATAAGCCTCCTCAGAGGATCACGGCTCATTCCACTAGAGCTGTGGCTTCTTCTTTGGCTTTCAAGAATGAGGCCTCTATGGAGCAGATTTGTAAAGCGGCTACTTGGTCCAAATTTGATGTTTTTGCTTCTGCAGAAGCAGTTTTTGGGAGAAAGCTTTTGCAGGCTGTAGTGCCCTTAGAATAGGGTTCGCCTCTTTACCCTCCTGTTTTTCATTCAGTGTCCCCTAGAGCTTGGGTATTTGTTTCCACAAGTAATGAATGAAGCTGTGGACTCTCCTCCCCTTTAGATGGAAAACATAAATTATACTTACCTGATCATTTCATTTCCATCGTAGGGAGGAGAGTACACGTCTCCCGCCCGTTGCTCCGGTGGGCGGACCTAAATTTTGTTTTGTTCTTCTGGCACCATTTATACCCTGATATTTCTCCTACTGTTCCTTGTTTCCTCGGCAGAATGACTGGGGGATGAGGGGAGTGGGGAGGTATTTAAGCCTTTGGCTGAGGTGTCTTTGCCTTTTCCTGGTGGCCAGGTTCCCACAAGTAATGAATGAAGCTGTGGACTCTCCTTCCCACGATGGAAATGAAATTATCAGGTAAGCATATTTTGTTTTCCTTACACAAGACACAACTAAGATTTTAATCCACTCTCTCATCCATTCCTGCCTCGACTACTGCAACTCCATCCTCTCTGGTCTCCCTAGCTGCCACCTAGCTCCTTTACAATCCATAATTAATGCCTCTGCCAGGCTCATCTTCCTTACACGTCACTCTTCATCTGCTGCACCTCTCTGCCAATCCCTTCACTGGCTTCCTCCAGGATTAAACAGAAAATTCTCAGGGTCGCATACAACCTACACTAACCTTCCTTATCTCCACTGCTATCCCCTTAAACCCCATAGCACGTAAGCCTATGAGCCCAGCTGTTTGTAGTTCACCTTTATAAGAGCCGACTACAACAGTGCAACTCTCAGCAGGACCGTCTACCCCTTTGATCCCGGTATTGTTTTTCATATACCACCTATGTTCATAGCGCTGCAGAACCTGTTGGCGCTCTACAAATACCTGATGATAATAATAATTGCCTGAGTAATACAGCTGGCTGGGGTGCTGCTGGTTATCCCAGACGGTGTAGACACATGAGTGAGATTCTTCTCTCTGATGAAGATGTTATATATTGCTTAGATATACTACACCTCCTGGGGCCATTTTCTTTGTTTTGTTGTTCTAGAGTTATCCTTGTTTTAACTACAAGCACACACAAAAATTAGCCCATAAACTAATCTTTATATTACTAAAAGTTTCCGTGGACACAATTTTAAAAGGAATAGATATATATAAAAACAACAACATTATATTAAAGTTAGTTCAGTCGTTGACTAAGTGTAAATTCTTAGAAATAGTCCCTAATGTCCAGTAAACTGCTCTTAAGCCTTAGCATGGAAAAGGTCTAGTTGTCACAGTGTCTACTACAAGTGTAGGGGACTGACTAAATCAGAACAGTTTATATGTTCTCATGATAAATAATTATGTAATTAATAACATTACTCCCATTGTGTTTCTTATTGACAGATGAATTCACAAACTGCAATAATCCTAGCCATGATCAGAGTGCAGATGTGTCTTTACATCTTCAAAATCAAAGAAGCCACGTGGGAAATTTATGTTCTGAATGTGGGAAATGTTTTCTTAAGAAATCACATCTTCTTAAACATCTAAAAATTTGTACAGGAGAAAAGCCAATTTCCTGTCCTATATGTGGGAAATGTTTTAACTGTAAAAACATTCTTATTGCTCATCAGAAAATTCATACAGGAGAAAAAGAATTTTCATGTTCTGTTTGTGGGAAATGCTTTACTCAAAAATCAAATCTTATTTGTCATCAGAAAATTCATACAGGGGAGAAAGGATTTTCATGTCCTGACTATAGGAAATGTTTTACTCTGAAATCAAACCTCATTACACATCAGAAAATTCATACAGGGGCAAAAGGATTTTCATGTTCTGACTGTGGGAAATGTTTTAATCGGAAATCAGATCTTCTTGGCCATCAGAAAACTCATACAGGTGAAAAAGCATTTTCGTGTTCTGACTGTGGGAAATGTTTTACTTTGAAATCAACTCTTCTTATGCATCAAAAAAATCATACAGGGGTGAAAGGATTTTCATGTTCTGACTGTGGGAAATGTTTTACTTGGAAATCATATCTTATTAGACATCAAAAAATTCATACAGGGGAAAAAGGATTTCCATGTTCTGACTGTGGAAAATGTTTTATTCTGAAATCACATCTTATTAGGCATCAGAAAATTCATACAAGGGTGAAAGAATTTTCATGTTCTGACTGTGGGAAATGTTTTACTTGTAAATCATATCTTATTAGGCATCAAAAAATTCATACAGGGGAAAAAGGATTTCCATGTTCTGACTGTGGGAAATGTTTTACTTGGAAATCATATCTTATTAGGCATCAGAAAATTCATACAGGGGAGAAAGCATTTTCATGTTCTGACTGTGGGAAATGTTTTACTCTGAAATCACATCTGAATAGGCATCAGAAAACTCATATTAAAACTAATCAGAGTTTAGCCTCCTAAGTGCAGAGGAATATTATGGCAGTTGTCACCCACACAATACCAAGTCCTTATAATGATTGCATGTGACCCCCTGGGCATGCAGTTTTGGAGCTGTTTGAGGTCCCTTCTGCACCTCAAGCATTTGAGGTGACCCCAGGGTGGATTTGATTTAAAAATTATGATTTAAATCACTAGTCCGTAATACCGATTTAAATTATGGTTTTCATTTTTAGAACAAGTTTTCAGATTATTTTTTTATAGTTATACCAGACTATTACTAAATTGGTTATATATCATTAGATATGCATAGATAGATATTTGAAATGAATGAAATTATTTGGAGGTGAATTATCTCCAGTTTAATTGGCTAATTATTCACATTTTATCAACTTTTCACCTGTATTTTATTGGAAGGAGACAAATTATTACATTAATAATAACAAAATAAATCGTTTTATTTTACTAAAACAACATTATTTTTCATTTTTAATGTTTGCCCCTCCCTCCTCTTCTTAAAACTTAGTATGGGTTGATTCTGTGTACATAGATTTGCAGGGGAGCAATGGCATTAATGGAAAGTAAAGTCAAAATTAAAGTTTCATGATTCAGAAAGAACATGAATTTTTTTAAAAAAAAAATCAATTGACTTCTCTTATCTACTTTGCTTTATTCTTTAGGTATCCATTGTTAAAAAGCCTGCATAGGTAGGCTCACTAAGATGCAATGCACTACTGTGAGCTAGCTGCTTGTCACAGTCTCACCCATTGTATTCAGATAGTCCCCAGTAGAGCATTGCTTTCCTTCAACAATGGATTCCAAGAGAATGAAGCAAACATCATAATATAAGTAAATCTAAAAATGTTATATTCTATCTAAAACCCAAAAGTTATCTTTCATGATTATGTCCCTTTAAGGTCTATTTATCAACTCTATATGTTCATTTTTTAGAACATTTTGCTGTGCCTGTTTTTCTGCAGACACAAATTCACAGTTTTGAGAACTACAAAATGAATCATATGTGATAACATCATTAAGATTGAAAAATTGTCCAAAATAATCTGACAGAAACCTTTTGGAGAGCATGATATTGTGAATAGATTAATGGAATTAATAAATAAATAAAAAATACAGTAATGAATAAACAGCATCTTGCTATATAATTAAAAACGAATCTATACTTCAGGATGAATAACCTTTGGATTATAATGTATCTTGAATAGCAACTATCTTTAGATAAAAAATGCTTTTATAAGCTCCACCCCAGCTCATTCAGTGTTGTCAGAAAACACTTAGAGAGCTTTCATGCAGCATTTTATGAATCTGTTTCTTTCTAATGACACAATGAGTCCACGGATCATCTAATTGCTATTGGGAATATCACTCCTGCCCAGCAGCAGGCGGCAAAGAACACCACAGCAAAGCTGTTAAATATCACCTCCCTTCCCTCCAACCCCAGTCATTCTCTTTGCCTACGTTAGAGCAAGGAAATGGTAAAGTTAGGTGTTAAAAAATAATGCAATCTTGACACAGAGACGCCATTGCAGGGCTTCAGTCTGACAGCAGCTGGGCACTCTGATTAAAAGAGCTTAGCTTAACTGAAGTACCTGAGCAGAAATTTAAACGACCAGATTAACTCCTCAATAACTCCAGTCTGTACACCTTGCATCAATTAAACCCTTTTCTTGAGGCCCCCAGTGAAGAGCTCTGTGAAGAATATAAACCCTATTCCGGGGAAAATAGAACAGGTCTAATAAAGAGAATCACCCTCCTCTCCACACCATTTCGACATGAATAGGGGCGCTTACTTATCTCTCACACTTCAGTACATCTCTCATTCTTTAATTTACAGGACTCACCCTGGAAGAACAGGAGATGCCTTGCAAGAGGCAAGTTAAAGGTGACAAAACCCCCTCTTCCAAAACCTTAAATCAGTATTTAGTTCCTAAAGAATTGCACCCCCAAAACATAGAAAGATCTATACACCCACAGACATCCTTATCAGTACAAGCCGACATGGAGGACTCTGACGTAGGGGCTTTCCTCACAAAAAAGGATATCTCTCATCTGTCTTCAAAAGACGACATAAAAGTTGTTCTACACGAAATGAGGACACTATTCGGCGACCTACGGAAAGATTTGGGAGCCATGGAGAGAAGAGTGGTTTCCCTAGAAACAAATCATAATGCACTGGTAACCGAAGTCCAGACCAATACCTCATGTGTCCAAGAACTTGATAATAGAGTCCATGCGCTTTCTGACAAATTGGAGGATTTGGAAAACAGGACGCGCCGCAACAATCTTAGAGTAAGGGGAGTTAGTGAAACCATCTTCCCCCCAGCAATTGAGGGCTACCTCCAGGCCCTTTTTAGAGTCATTAAAGACAACCCCTCAGCCAAAGATATCCAAATAGAAAGAGCTCATAGGGCCTTGAGACCCAAGCCTCCTCCTAAAGCCCCTCCGCGGGATATAATAGTTAAGTTTCTCAAATATAAGGACAAAGAGGACCTCCTCCGCTGTGCGAGAGAAAAACATCCAATCATGCATGCCGGAGAGGAGATTCAGCTCTTCACTGATCTCTCCCCTGCTACCCTTCAGAAAAGGAGGGAATTATCTCATGTCACCAGCAATCTGAAACTGCACAAAGTACAATATAGATGGGGCTTCCCAGTTTCATTGATAGCTTCAGCTAACAACAAAACAGCGATATACAGACCAGGAACAGATCTTAACCTCTTCTACAAGGAGCTATCCCTTCCAGTGGTAAGGGAGGGCGGAGATTCCGCCTTGGTCGGGGCTGAAGACCAGGAAGATGCAGCACGTTTGGGAGCCTCCTTCAACCAAAAATGACTCCCCTCAGGCACCCTTGTAACTCTTTCTTCATGGAACTTTCTCTCGAAGATATATACACTTCCAAAGCAGAAAATCTAGGGAATGGAAAAAGAACTTTCAGCAAAGGAAGAGAGAAGTTAAGGAATCAGCAGAAAGCAAAGTTAGATAGAGTCTACACTCTTCTTTTTTTTTTTTTTTTTGACAAATATTTTTATTGGGGTAATAAAGAGACGAAGTACAAACATAGTAGATAGGGCAATATCTCAAACAGAAACAAAAGCATGACATTATTCCATCATTCGGACATAAATATAATAGACAATAAGAGGAGCATTGTATTGACCCTAATAAAACCCCATTTTATATATTTTAATAACAGGAGAAACATGTGTCAACAAAGTAAAATAGGTCCACTTATGGGACCTGGAACTTAGTACTTGTTGAAGACATAACTCGTAGGGAAAAGATTCTCAGAGTGAAACAAATAGAGCTAAAGGCAAATGGTAGGTAATGCTAATCGTGGCAATTCGGGAATTGTGGAATATTAGATTGGAAACGGGAATCCGCTGGATAAGGTTACATGTTGTGGGGGGTGGGGAAAGAGGGGTGTCCCGGAGAACTGTTGTCAGGGTTGGGCCAGGAAAGGTAGGCGAAGTAGGCAGGGATGGGGAGAGAAAAGAAAAAAAAAATTATAATAATAATATATATATATATACATTCTATGTTTTGTGGGCACTAGGAGCCATAGGGGTTCTCAGGTCGCCAGCCCCTCTATCCAGATTAGGGCCTACACATCCATCTTGTCATCCAGTTGGGTTGAAGATTCGCCAGATCCCTTATATTCATCCCATGCCGACCATATAGAGCAGTAGTAATCATATCGGCCTTCAACCCTTAGTGCGTATTCTTCCATGTTTTGGATATAATCTAGTGAGTGAAGAACTGGGGCGAGTGAAGCAGGGGCTTGTTTCATCCATTGTCTGGCTATAACCAGTTTTGCCGACAAAAGAACAATAACACCCAGAAGACGGGATGGCTTTGGGAGATCTTGCAGACCAAAATGGAATAATGCTGTGCTCCCTGAGAGGTCGTCAATGAGGCCTAGTCCCCGGAGCAATCCAGCCACCTGGTTCCAGAAGTGTCTTAACTTGGGGCATTCCCACCAAATGTGGAGGTGAGTGCCTCGGTGGGCACAGCCTCTCCAACAGTCTGCCGACCTGGAGGGGTAAATTCTATGTAGCCTGGTGGGAACCCAGTGCCACCGAAGCAGAATTTTGAGGTACAGTTCAAACATGTTGGAGCAGCGCACTGCTGCCCCGACATCCCGAAGAGCGCTCTGCCACCCACCCTCCGAAGCTTCTACTCCCAGGTCTCTCTCCCAGTCCTCTGTGGAGCGGGTTTTTATGAAGTGAGGAGAATCCAAAAGAGTTCTATAGTGAAATGACAGAGAGCCTCGCAGAGGCCTGCCTGCCAACCACCTCCTCTCCCACTTAGTGAGAGCTCTCATGTTGTCCTTATGGAATCCCCAAGACAAGAGAAGTGAAGCCAGGCGGAGGTACTCGAACTGCAGCTCCCCGGGAAAGCCGTCCGTCGGGTAGTTTTGGGGTGGGATAGCTAGGGCACCCCCTCTATACAAGTCCGAGAGTAATCTGAGCCCCAAGGCTTCCCACCTCCCGGGGTGTGAGTCCGGGAGGCAGTGTAGCAGAGCATTGATAGAGTGAATGGGGGAGGGATGCGGGGCAACCGGGTCTAGATGACGGAGCCCCCTCCAAAGTTTCAGACAGGTCTTGACTATACGGCAATGTATTCCGCTCAGTACCTCTGCATGATCAGGGATCCATATGAGGTTGGCTATGTAGCGAGCCCTGTTCGATTTGGAGCCACCTCGCGGAACAGTCCCTCACTCCCCAGGCTGTAATATGCGAGAGCATGGCAGCTTTATAGTATAGCGAAATATTCGGCATCGACATGCCTCCGCATCTTTTCGGTTTTTGTAATTGGGTTAGGGGAAGTCGAAAGTGTTGTCCCTTCCATACGTATTTTGTGAAAATAGATTGGAAGTGGTTGAGAAGGTATGCCGGGACCGGGACTGGGAGGCAACGGAATAGGTAAATTAGTTTTGGTAGCAGGAGCATCTTTACCGCCGCAACCCTACCCGTCCAGGAGACCTCCGGGACCATACAACTAGAGATTGTCTGTTGGAGCTCTTTGAGAAGAGATCCATAGTTTGCTGCCACTACTCTCTTAGGGTCATGGGAGAGTACTACTCCCAGATGCTTCAGACCCTCCGTTGACCACTTAAATGGGTAGGAGATTTTCAAAGTCTCAAGGGTGGCTTCCGGGAGGCCAATAGCGTAGGCCTCAGTCTTAGAGTAATTAAGTTTGTAAAATGTTAAATTGGCAAATTCAGTTAGGATCTCAAACAGTTTAGGGAGCGATTCCTCTGGATCCGTCAGGAAAATGGTCAAGTCGTCAGCGAAGAGGGCAAGGACCTGAGGAATGTCGTGCAAAACTAATGGTTGAATTGAGGGAGACGTCCTGAGTCTAGTCGCTAACGGTTCCATTATAAGAGCAAAGAGGAGAGGTGACAGAGGGCACCCCTTACTCGTGCCATTCCGAATCTCAAAGGGATTAGAGATGAACCCCAATCCTCTAACTCTGGCAGAGGGGCTTGAATACAGAGCCATTACTGCTTTGGTAAAGGAGCGCAGGACCTCAACCATATACTCCCACCGGACCCTGTCGAAGGCTTTCTCAGCGTCTAACGACAGGGTGACCAGTGGGATCCCAAGCGCAGCAGTTTCAAAGAAGATATTTAAGAGGCGCCTAGTGTTGTCCGAGCCCTGTCGTCCCGGGGTGAACCCTACCTGATCATGATGAATCAGGACCGGGAGAGTTTTATTTAACCTTGAGGCCAGTATTTTTGCATATAATTTTACATCTCCGTTAATGAGAGATATTGGCCGGTAGCTCTCACAGAACTCAGGGTTTTTCCCTGGTTTGGGAATAGTTATGATTGATGCCTCTAGAAAGTCTTGGGGGAAGTTACCTGTGTCCATAGCCTCGGCAAACACCCGAGCGAGAATAGGGCACAACTGGGTCACAAATTTTTTGTAAAACAAGGCATCAAATCCTTCTGGGCCTGGGGACTTATGTGCCTTCAGGCTTTTGATCGTTTTCTCGATCTCTTCAAAAGAGATAGGAGCAACGAGTTGCTCCGTCATGTCCTCAGGAACCTGTGGCAAGTGAAGCCTATCAAGGAACTCAGGGATAAGATGCGCTGGTGCATAACGAATGCCAGGGTCATCAGCTATCTGGTACAGTCCTCTGTAATAGTTTGCAAAAGCATCACCTATATTGTTAGGGGAATAAAAATGTTTATTGTCTCTTGTTATATGAGCTATCTTGCTCTGTAAGGTTCTCTGTTGGAGTTTGTGGGCCAGGAGCCGATCTGCCCTGTCCCCTTTATGGTAGTATCTCTGTTTCAGGAGATAGAGTCCCCTCTGTACCTTCTCAAGTTCATGGGCCTCAATCTGTCTTCTAAGGGACTGAACTCTCAAGACTAGAGAATCTGATCTCTTTTGTCTAAGCTGAGTTCTGGAGACGGTATGCTCGTGGTAGAGTTGGGCCAAACTGGCCCCCTTGTGTCTTCTAATCTCTGAGGATTTCTGTATAAAGAGCCCACGGAGGTAGGCTTTGAGCGCCGCCCAAAGAGTCAGCGTCGATGTGGATCCTGTGTCGTTTATAATTAAGAACTCTTCTATCTCCTTTGACCAGAGCGGGCTCTGGGAGTCCGCAAGGAGGTATTCTGGTAGGCGCCAAGAGAGCCCACTTTTCCCCGAGGGAGAGAAGGTGATATCCACAACCACTGCGTCATGGTCCGACCACACACAAGGTACTATCGTGGCCGCAGCTATCATCTGCAGCGTCCATGAGGAACAAAAGAGGTAATCTAGTCGGGCAAAGGATTGGGAAGGAGTTGAAAAATAAGTGTAGTCATCCACGTCAGGGTGTAGGGCTCTCCAGACATCATGGTATGCATGCTGGGAGACAACGTTTCTAAAGAGGTGAGAGTAATGGTCCTCTCCGCGTCTTGAGGGAGCCCCACGCTGGGATTTCCTATCCCTGCGCGGGTCCCACACTAGGTTACAGTCACCCCCGATAATTACATGGCCCTGTTTAAATCTGGCGACCTTATTTAGCAGACCGCTGAGTAAGCGAGTCTGTTTAACATTAGGGGAATACAAAGCCACCAACGTAACCAAAGTGTTGTCCAGCCGACATACGCAAATGACATAGCGGCCAGAAGGGTCTGAATCCAGATAGATGGACTCGTAGGAGATGTGTCTCCCCACTAGGACAGTAACTCCTCTGGCCTTCTTGTGAAACGATGAGGAGAGGCGAACAGGAAAATCTCTAGGATGGAACATGGCGGCCCGAGATCCCGTCCAGTGTGTCTCCTGTAAGAACACTATATCAAGGCGCTGGACTTTCAGAAATTTAATGAGTAAACTCCATTTTGTAGGGGAGTTCAGGCCCCTAACGTTCAGCGTGCCCACTTTCATTGTGGGGAAAAAAAAAAAAAAAGAAAAAAAAAAGGGGGAATATAGAAAGAGGAAAGGAGAAACAGGGGAGGTGATAGGGCAGTGGGAGGGGGAATACTCGCTGGGATCCACTAGTTTCTCCGGGTTGGGCAGAGGCTACTACACTCTGCCAAATAGGGAGTGCGGAGGACACAGATGGTAGTCCCTAACTGCACCAGAAATGTGACCCCTGGTGAGGGGAAATTAGGAGGTGGTCAGGGAGAGGAGGGCTCAGCGGCTCCCCTCCACCGCCGGCTGTGGTGTACATTCGGTCATCAGGTTATATAGGTAGCTGTTGCCAGGTATTTTTAGGGAGGAGATAGGAAGGAGGAAGCAAGGGAAGGCTTAGGAGGGGTAGGAGGAGAAATGGAGGTCTAGGGTGGTGATGGTGAGAGGGTGATGTTAATATGAGGGGCCTCTGGGTGCCAGGTGCATGAGGTCGGCGGGGGGCCAAAAGGGTCCTGTGGGGCCGTGACTTCAGGTTGGTCATGTCAAGTCTAGAGGGTGAATCAGTTCGTGTACACGAATGTGCAACAGTTAATAATAGCCTTTATCTAAGTAAACATTCAGGGAGTAATGGGTGAGAGGCAGTCTTTAGACGGGCATAGGGTGAGAATGTAGGAGGGAATGGAGGGGGAGAGTGAGATGTCCTGTTGGGTGGGTTCAGTAAGTAGGGGAGGTAGGTGGGAGGGTACAGGAAAGGGTGTACAAGAAGGAGTTACTTCAGTAAGAAATCTTGGAAGGGAAGGGAGGGCTTAGGGAGGGGAAATCAGGAAAAGGATTGGGGTTGAGCGATATGGGGTTATTTACCGAGGGAAGAGAGGAGGATGGAGGAAGGAGGGTATTGCAGTAGTAAGGCTGCAGAATCAGGAGAGGGACCAGAGGGCGGCTGCAGCGGAGAAGGCAGGGCTATTGGTGGGGACAGAGAGAAATGAAGAGAGAATTTGGTCATTATAGGAACCTCTGATGAATCCTGAACATACAGTCCTAAACATGATATCATTCAAATGTCTGCAATGCTAAACATTTTATATTTTCCAGATGTTGAGATAGGATCAGAAGGTGAAGAGGTAGATAGACAGGGTAAAGCATGAGGGAGGTTGTGAAGAAGAGGCTGGACAGGGCGAGTGAAGGAAGGGTGGGGGGTCAGAAAGGAAGAACATAGGAATAAAGAAGAGAGATGGGCGGGTGGTATAGAGTTCTGTCCTCCTGAGAAGGGGAGAAGAGCGGATGGGAAGGAAAGTGGAGCAGCCACAAGAGGGCATAGGAGGAGAGGAAGGGTTGGGAAGCTGCTATAGAGGAGGGAATTGGGGAAAGGGGAGGTGATAAGGAGAGGAGAGACGAAAAGAGAGCATATAAACAGTGCATATATTCATTAGATGTACCTCTACACATACCAGTAACCCAGCATTCTATGTGGGGATATTGTACAGTTCCGACAGTGCAGGTTAACTCAAATAGTCATATAGAAAAATAGTATACGCTAAACATCTACAAATTTCTGCAGTGCTAAACATTTGACATTTTTCAGATGTTAAAATAAGATCAGAGGGTGAAGAGGGAAATAGACAGGATAGAGCATAGGGAGGGTTGGGAGGGAGAGGCGGTTTTGGCTGGGTGGGCATGTGGAGGGAGGATGGGTGGGTTGGGAAGGGAAAAACGAAGAGATAGAAAAGAAAAAAAGATAGATAGGCGGATGACCTGGAGTTCTGTCCTCCTAAGAAAGGAGGAAGAGCATATGGAGAGAGGTACAAGAGGACATAGGAGCTGAAGAAGGGATGGGGAACTGCTGTAGAGCAAGGAATTAGGGAAAGGGAGGGTGACAAGGAGAGGAGAGACGAAAAAAGAGCCTATTATCAGAGCATATAGTCATTAGATATACCTCAACACAGACCAGTGCCCCAGAATTCTATGTGAGAAAAAATAAATAAATAAATTGTACATTCCAACAGTGCAGGGTAAACTCAATAAGTCATATGGAAAAACAGTATGCCCAAAACATCTTGACATTGCTTAGATGATAGGACCCCTCCCAAGCCCACCCCACAAAGATACCCACCCAGTGACCGAAGTGGCAAATGTAAAGTTGAAGCCAGGCTGGAATGGGGAAGTAGGTGGGGGGGAAAGAGTGGAGTACATGGGTGTGGAGAGATGGTAGGGTCTAGTGGGAAGGCATGAGGAAGAAAGGGGTTATTAGGGAGTCAAGAGAGACCAGGTTAGGATAGGAGAAGGGCAAACGAGTTAGGGGGGGTAGGGAAAATAAGGGAAGAGTGGGAGGGAAGGGAGAGGTTAGGAAGAGAGACCAAAATCATCAGGAACACCCTTGCAGGAACTATAAACTTTAGGAACATATTAAGAACATTATTGGAACATGATAAACAATTAGCGGTGTGAATACAACTCAGTAAAAAAATTTATAGTTGGTGAGATTAGATATTCTTTCAACAGTACATTACCAGCTCTCTGGTCATCTCCGACTCCGAGGTGTAGTCCCAGTCCATATAGGGAGATGGTCTACTCGGGCAGACCATGTCCCAGTCCTCTAGAGGAGTGAGGGCGAAGTATGTAGAATTTAAACAACTAGTGTTGGGGGGGGGAGGGAAAAAAAACATGGAATAGGGAATGATGTTAGAGGTGCCCAACAACTGGGCCCCTCAAGTTCTTCGGTACCATCTTGGTGCTAGAAAGTAGAACAGTCCTCTCAAGGGTTGGACCGCGATAAGCAGTCTATACAGCACCCGGAGAAGGGAGGTTAAGTAATCATAAGACCTCCATGGGTGGGCTGAGGGTGGTGAGTCATCGTCCGGGGTCTTGTCGAGGTGGTTCTTGTCTGTCCGGGTTCCAAGGCTGGGCTCCAACTCTCAACAAAGGCCCTGCTCTATGTGGGCGGGGAGGATTCTCATCCCCGTTACCAGCAGGTAGATTCCAGATTCTCAGGAGGTCCTGCGCCTGTCGTGGTGTTAGCGCAGTGTGTTGGGCCCCGTCTTTGGTAATAATCAGTTTAGTCGGGAATCCCCACCTGTACCGGATATGGTGAGCTCTCAGAGTGTTTGTGGTTTCACTGAAACTTCGTCGTTGCTGGAGCGTGAATGGGGACAGATCAGGATACAGTGAGATATCTCTAAATTGATCTGGGAGTTGTGGTTGTCTCAGGGTGACTTTCAGGAGCCTATCTTTGAAGGAAAAATAGTGCAGTTTGGCTATGGTATCTCTAGGCTTGTCCATAGGTAGATTTTGCGGTCTAGCCGCCCTGTGTATTCTGTCGATTCTTGCATCCTGATCTCCCGATGGACCCAGGATTGATCTGAATAGTGCTTGAGCGAATTTTTCTAGTTCCTGGGGCCCCACAGACTCTGGGATTCCCCGGATCCTGACGTTGTTCCGCCTGGAACGATCCTCCAGGTCAGCCAGCTTCGCCTCCAAGGAGGACACTTGGTCGGCCAAATTTTGTGTATAGCTCACCCAATTTGTGTGGTCTACTAGCAGGTTCTCTTGTTTGCGTTCTAAGATGTCGGTTCGCTCATTAACTGTGACAATGTCTTTTCTGAGATCGTCAAAGGACCTTTCTAGTTTATCAAACCTTTTTGTGAATGACTGGGTCTGTTGATCTAGCAGCAGCTTCATAGAATCCATAGTGATCGTTTCAGACTGTGTGCGGGAGGGTGGTGAGCTCCGCACGCTAGCCCTTCCCTCGGAGATAGAGGGGGAGACAGATCTATCATCATCTGAGATATCCGGTAACGGGTCCCTGATAGGGAGAAAATGATCCCAAACTGTATGCTTTGAAGGATTCATTCCCTTGGATTTCCTCTTGGAATGTTGCGACATTGGAAGGTAGGGTTACCACTAGTGGTGAGTAGTGAATTAAGAGGTGTTAGGAGGAGAGAGGATCACTAAGAGGGAGACCTGGCAGAATCAGCTGGCTAACACCGGCAGGGAGGGGCGCCCCAGGACTTAGCACATCATAGTTGCGTTACGTGGGTTAAGCAACTGTAGAGAGTTCTTTTGGAGGCTGTGTTAGCAGTGAGCTATGGTGCAAATAGGCAGGAGTGTAGGTAGTAGGTGACTCCTAGAAGTAACAAGTTTTGACTGGATGTGTCTCTCCCCTAGGGAAATCAATGCCACTACTGGGCCTAGACGGGAAAAGGATGTGGGGTATGACCCACTCTAAGAGTTAGAGTGGGAAAGGGAAGAGGAGAGACACTGCAGCGCTGTAACTATCTGAGAACCAGGCAGGGATTTTGAGTCCTGACAGGGCCTTGAGGACTGAGCAATGCACAGCACTGCAGGGGGTCTCTGGGATAGCAGGGTCTTGTAGGTGTACTTTGCTTGCTGGAGATAGACAGTGCTAGAGGTAGAGTAGATGAAAATTATCTGGTACAGCAGGTCAGCCCAGATCTCAGGCCCCAAGCTAGTTATGAGGATTCAGAGTTAAGTGTGCAGAATAAGGCCTCTAAGTTGGGAGACACGCCAGAATCAGTAGAATGCTGCAAGGTAACTTATGTGTAAAAGCAGAGTTAGGAATGGTCCCCCTTCGGTCCTGCAGTCTGTTCTAGATTGTCACTTAAGTAGACAGTCAATAAGCCTTAATTAGTGCTGCTAGTTACTGGGCCTCTGGCTCTATTGTGGTGACAGAGCTAATGACTTTTTAGATGGTGTAGCGAGTTTACAGGGATCTAGGTGGAAACCCTGCGCTGAGGCTTACCCTTATGTCTGTGGTCAACAGCACCTAGTATGCAGTGGAGGGCTCCGTTCCCCAGTCTGATCAGTCTGCAGCCGGCTTGCTGAATGAGGATGGCCGCAATTGCTGGAGGTCCTTAATTACACCCGGTAGCTACAGTCGGGTAGTTAGCCTGCCGGGAGGATGAACTCCGGCGGTAGCGTTGCTCTATCGAGTCTACACTCTTCTCACAGGTCGATGTATCCTTTTTTGTTCTCTCCCACCTAAGCCTCAACACATGGAGGAGCTGTGCTGGACTATTTGAATATGCCTTGCCCCAGGAGTGCTTTTCTGGCTTCCTGGGGATATTGAATGTTTTACAGATTAATATGATGCATAGTTTGTATGCCTGCATTCTCTTTTTCTTATTTTCCATACAGGTTCCTCTCTTCACGGGATATATCTACATCCTCACGAACACTTAAAGTAAACTCTTTTATGTTGAATTGCATAAGTTACTAAGTTAAGTAATTGCACTCAGTTTCTTTTCCTTGTTAGAGTTTCATGGAAATGTTTTCTTGTTGATTAGTTATGTTAACCATTGCTTATTGCTCCTGCCTCTTGTTTACACTATAGAGAGGCAAATATGTTTTGCACTAAAGATTCCCGTCCTCCTGCCGGGGTGTTGCTCTCGCGCTTGTGGGTCTCTTTGTCCTATGGTAATATATCTGTTGCCTATGTTTTCAGGTCAACATAAACCACTCCCCCCCCCTGAGGTGAGTGGTGTCGGGTGTGACACACGACGCCTGGGGCGTGGGAGGGATATCCCGGCCTAGCTGGAGGGAAGCAGAGGAAATGCTTCACTTATTATATACTCCCCCTCCTCCCCCCCTTCCCTCCTCCCCCTATGCCCTTTTCCCCCTCCCAACTATCATGCCACCATTTATTTAATACTCTTTATTTTTAAACTCTCCACTTAGTCGGCCATAGAGACACTTCCCCAGTGTAGTTACCTTTTAAACCAAAGGTTTCCAACTCCACTCTCGGAGTTGTTGCTCTTTTTCTTACCTTGTCCCAAAAACTTGTTTCCTTCCCCCAGGCTTGGACCTGATTTCTTAGTCCAGAGCTATCTTCTCGTATCCCTACCCACCTTCCTCAACTTCTTCTTAGCTCTTGTTTCTTTCCTCCCCTCTCCTCCATGCCGCACAGTAGGTTTCAAGATCATACACTTAAGCTGACTTCAATAAATGCAAAGGGGCTCAACAACCCAGGCAAGCGTTCAATTGCACTCAGAGAATTGAATAAATTAAAAAGCCAGATCATTCTGCTACAGGAAACTCATTTCCAGAAGGGCCGAGAGCCCCACTGGTCTCCTAGACACTTCCCCATATCCCTTTTTGCTTCGGGCCCTGATAAGAGGGGGAGTGGGAATTCTTATAAATAAAACATTACCCCTAAATGTCACACACCTCGTAAAAGACCCAAACGGGCGATATATCCTCCTGGTTGGCTCATTGTATGGTCAGCCTCTTACCATTTTAAATGTGTATGCGCCCAATCAGGCACAAGACAAATTTTTAAAAAACATTTTGAACATTCTGCTAGACCATGCAAAGGGAGTAGTATTTCTAGCTGGAGACTTTAACCTGGGTCTTGACCCTCTGATAGACACCTCAAAAGGTTCTTCCAGTGTTCCTGGCCCAATTCTTAAAAAGGTTAGGTTAGCCTTAAACAACCATGCCTTACACGACACTTGGAGAATCCTGAACCCTAATGTTAGGGACTATTCCTTCTTCTCTGCCCCGCACAACTGCTACACACGCATTGACTATGTGTTGACTGACCCCCATGGCCTTTCTCTCATTACACATTGTGATATAGGAAATATCACCTGGTCAGACCATGCCCCTGTTACTTGCTCAATTATATGGCCCGAGCTACCGGTTATTAACAAAATATGGAGACTAGATGACTCACTCCTGGATAACCCACTTATCCTCGAGGAAGTGGAGAGAGCTCTTTCTGAATATTTCTTCCTTAACATGAATACGTCCTCCTCTCCTATCATAAAGTGGGAAGCCCATAAATCCGTGATTCGTGGAATATTAATTAAACACAGTGCTAGAATTGCTAAACAGGCTAGATCATATCACACAGGCCTCCTAGATAGGATTAATACCCTGGAAAAATCACATAAACAAGACCCTTCTAATGACACCTGTAGGCAGGATCTCATGACTGTAAGAGCCGAATTAAAACAACACCTTATGAAAACACATCAACGTAATGCCCTGCACCTTAAGCAACACTATTATGAGGGGGGCAATAAGCCGGGCAAAATTTTGGCTAGAACTCTGCGCAGGAAACAACTATCTGCATTTATACATTCCTTACATACTAAAGAGGGTTCAACAACACATAGTAGCAAACTTATAGCCTCCACTTTCAGAGATTACTATAAGACACTATATAATATTAATACCTCTAACTCCCTCCCAGACCCACAGACTGCTGATGAGAACCTCGCAAAACACATGACAGATTTCTTCAATGACCTTCATCTCCCCACTCTAGATGAAACCGAAAAGTCAGACCTTGCTTCCGCCATCACAATAGACGAATTACTCCAAGCCATCAAAGACACTCCATCTGGTAAAAGCCCGGGCCCAGATGGTCTCACCTCTAGATATTATAAGTCCCTTAGTACCCTGCTGTCCCCTCACATGCTCCAGCTCTTTAATAATTTAAGAAACAGCCCCACTCTGTCTAGATCACTCCTCGAAGCCCACATTACTGTTATCCCAAAAACAGGGAAATCGGCAACACACCCGGAGAACTTTAGGCCCATATCACTTATAAATACAGATATGAAATTACTAGCTAAAGTTCTTGCCAACAGACTCAATAAATATCTCCCCAAATTGATTGCCAACGATCAGGTGGGCTTTGTCCCGGGAAGGGAGGCCAGGGATAACACTATCAAAATACTACAACTGATAAACTATGCTAAAGCTACAAACACGCCCTTGGTCCTCTTCGCGACAGAGGCGGAGAAGGCCTTTGATAGGGTTCGATGGTCTTTCTTGCAAAGAACCATGGCGGAAATGAATCTCCCAGAACCTTTTGTAAAGATGGTTATGGCCTTATACTCCCACCCAAACGCTAGAATCAGAGTTAATGGGACCCTCTCGGAATCGTTCAATATAACAAATGGTACAAGGCAGGGTTGCCCCCTATCCCCCTTGCTCTTTGCCATGTCCATGGAAGTACTAGCTCAAAAGGTTAGAAATATTCCTACAATTAGGGGGATGGTGGTGGGAGAGGTTGAACATAAACAGGCCCTTTTTGCAGACGATGCACTATTCTCCCTGACTGAGATTGAAACATCTGTTCCCGCGCTAATCAAAGTGATGCAGAACTATAGCAAAATCTCTAATATTCAGCTAAATTTCTCCAAATCGGAATTTCTTAATATAAACGCCAACCTGACTCACATCAAACAATTAAGTAACACATATGACATCCCCGTAGCTCAGAACAAGTTGAAATACTTAGGCATATACCTTACCCCCTCTACACCTGACTTGTTTAAACTTAACTATAATAACATGAAATAATCCGAGATCTGTCCTCCTGGAAAAGTAAAAAAATCTTGTGGTTAGGCAGGATCGGAGTGCTCAAAATGAATATCTTGCCACAAATTCTATACTTGCTCCAAACCCTTCCCATCCCACTCCTGGAGGGGTATATTACACTGTTACAAAAAGCCTTTGAACAATACATATGGGATGGAGCCAGGCCTAGAATTCCTAGGAAAACCATGTATCTTTCAAGAGATGAGGGGGGTCCCCTGCTTAGAGAGATATAAACAAGCAGTCACACTATAACATGTTGTAGAATGGGCTCATAACTCCAACGACAAAGCGTGGATACATATAGACAGGCACATTTTTAAGTTAAACAATGTGGCAACGTTGGCATGGACTAACCATCACAAAAGATCCAAACTAATTGATAAATATCATGTTACAGCATGGGGGGATCTTCTCCTCCTGGCTTCACTATCACCAGCTACTCCACTTCATTTCCCACCATAAACATAAGGATGATTTTGGAAGAAGGCTAACGCCATTTGAAGAGCTGTGCACTGTACAACTGACCCCTTCACACTTGATATCCAAACTCTATAAAATACTTAACATCCCGGACTCCCTGAGCCTCCCATCCTACACATACTCGTGAAAGAAAGAGCTTAATTGTAACCTGGAAGATGAGACCTGGCTTCAGGCATTCAGACTAACTAAAAAATCTTCAGTCTCGGCTACAATACAGGAAATACATATTAAACTCTTATGCAGATGATATTTAACGCCTTCTCGATTACACAGAATATACCCCACGCTCAATAACACTTGTTGGAGGGGCTGTGGTGAGGAGGGCTCCCTCCACATATGGTGGGCATTCCCCAGGCTACAGGATTTTTGGCACGACACACTGACAGAGATGTTGGAGATACTAGGAACACAAATCAATCATAGCCCAACCACCCTACTTCTCCTTTCACTTCCCAAATTACCACAAATGGGCAAACACCCATTATTGCTAATTATGCTTACGGCAGCTAAAAAACTTATTCCGAAGTTCTGGAAAACCCAATTAGTCCCTACCGTTACCGACTGGAGATCAGCTGTCGCTGACCTCATCTCCCTTGAGAGGTACCACTACCTCAAAGTACATAACCTGGAAGTGCATGAGATGATGCTAGCACTATGGAACAAACAGATATAGTATTAGAACTGTATCTGCACCCAACATCTGGTATTATGGGTTTTTTTTTTTTTTTTCCTCTCCCTCCTTCCCCCCACCTCTCCTGAGTCTGTCTCTTTCCCCCCCCCCTCTTTCTCTTTCCTTCTTCGAGTCTATCGCTCGATCTACTAAGATATGCAACCTTTTGTCTTAACTACTTGTATATACATTTATATTTGCTTGTACTAATATCAGTTCAATCTTAAATGTAAAAATTGTTGAGTATAACGAGAAAGTCTGTAAACACTTACCATCCTGACCTCAGAATAATTACTTTCTCCTTTAAATTTGCTACCTGAAGGAATGGACAATTTTGATCAGCTGGCCTACTATATGGCAGGAAGAAACTCTAAAAGACTGTTTGGACTTATATATAGCCATATGGTTTGCTCAAATCTTCATTGTTTTTGTTATTGTACCTTTATTGTCATTTTGATTATCTCAATAATAAAAAATTAAATAAAAAAAATAATAATACAATCTTGCTTGAAGAATCTTTTCTAAGTAATGTAAGATTGTGCTGCTTTGTTCTAGGGTGTAGCCGTAGTCCATATCAGTCTCTTCAGTAGAGCAGTGGTGGCTTTCAAGCAATGGGAACTTGTGGGACATAATTCTCACTGCGCCTCCCATGTAGTTAATGCTGCCCTAATACTGAAAGCATGAGTAAGATTACTCAGTCTTTATCTCTTTTTCCACAGGTCAATGTGAGGGAGAAGACCTCTCAAACCTACTGAGCTGCCTTGCTGCCTGGCAGATTTATGAGGTAGGTGCTGATTTTATTTTTCTGGGTAAACAGGAAAAAGTGGGCACTTTATTCACTAAGGGACACACAATTTTCTCCTATATGTTTAAGGGAACATATAATGATAGTATAGTTATGGCAGGCACTGGGACTGAGGATTTATACAAAAAAAGGCTCATTTTATGTGGTTTCACTTCTCCCGGCGGATTGATTTTAAAGTATGCCAACCAGGAGGTTCATTTTTTAGACGCCCACGATGGGCGGGGCTAACTGAGGCGGCAGTTTGCTGTTGCGCAGCATTTTCCCCTTCATTCACTGTGACCAGAGGGTGCAGATAACAGTCTCAGACAGGAAAGCGCATAATAGGTTTTAAATCTGCGCTTTTAGGACCGGACAGCTGTTCATTATACTGCAAGTCGAGTTCCGGATCTTTTACTAGAGAAATACTATCCAGTATCAGCAGGGCAGGTAGGCACCTAAGCAAAGCTAAGCTGAGGTGTAGAGGTTGACAGTAGTACTTGCATAACACTATTTAGTTACTTACTGCAAAAAAATAAAAAAGTTATGTTTCAAAATTTAAAGTGACAGTAACGTTTTTTGTGTTTTAATCTTTATTAAAAATGTAAGTATGTTTTTGTGGTAATTTGTTCCATTGTGAGTCAGAATGGACCAAGAAGCCTTGCAAAATGTTATTGCTCTTTATGTTTTGATGCTAATGTAGAACCACCTATCCCTTTATGTTCCTCATGTATTGAGAGAACTTTAAATTAACAGGGATAGACTTTTTTTCTGAGCTAACATTGTCTAAAGCGGATGCTGTTCAGGAGTCTAACGACAATGTTCAATATTTACTGCAGTTTTCTTCTCAAGTGTCCAAACTTTATCGCCCACTCATGCAGTTCCCTGCGCTTTCTCTGAAACCACCTGGAGTCACGTTGCAAGACATCGCTTCTCTCATGTCCACTGTGGTCTCTGATGTGTTGTCTGCTTTCCCAATGCTGCAGGGAAAGCACAAGAGGAAAAGTAAACATTCAGTAAGTGAGGTTACTGACGCAGTGGTTGCTATTTCGAATGCCCCCTCCCAGAAGCCTGAGGAGGAGGATACTTCGGTAGCATCTGAAGGTGAAATCTCAGACTCAGACAGTGTAATTCCACCTACTGATACTGAAGTTGTATCCTTCAGGTTTAAGCTAGAACACCTCCGTCTGTTACTCAAGGAGGTTTTAGCTACACTGGATGGCAGCAACACCATGGTCATTGTCAATCCTAAAAAATCCAGTAAACTAAATAAATATTTTGATGTACCTTCCATGGTGGAAGTTTTACTGTACCAGATTGAGCTACTGAGATTATTGCTAAGGAATGGGAGAGACCGGGTATCCCTTTTCTTTCATGTAATTAGCAAGAGTCCATGAGCTAGGGACGTATGGGATATACAATCCTACCAGGAGGGGCAAAGTTTCCCAAACCTCAAAATGCCTATAAATACACCCCTCACCACACCCACAATTCAGTTTTACAAACTTTGCCTCCTATGGAGGTGGTGAAGTAAATTTGTGCTAGATTTCTACGTTGATATGCGCTTCTCAGCATGTTGAAGCCCGGTTCCTCTCTGAGTACAGTGAATGTCAGAGGGATGTGAAGGGAGTATTAATTACCTATTGAATACAATTCCTAACAGGGATCTATTTCATAGGTTCTCTGTTATCGATCGTAGAGATTCATCTCCTACCTCCCTTTTCAGATTGACGATATACTCTTATATACCATTACCTCTACTGATTCTCGTTTCAGTACTGGTTTGGCTATCTGCTATATGTGGATGGGTGTCTTTTGATAAGTATGTTTCATTTACTTAAGACACTCTCAGCTATGGTTTGGCACTTTATATATAAAGTTCTAAATATATGTTTGTACTTATATTTGCCATGATTCAGGTTTATCAGTATATTTCCTTTTTGCAGACTGTCAGTTTCATATCTGGGAAATGCTTTATAAAGAAAAAAAATATATATATATTTCTTCTTGAGGTTTTCAAATTGACTTTTTCTAAATTGCGGGCTGTATTAGTCTTGCGAGAGCGCAAAATGCTATAATTTATTGCGTCATTCTTGGCGCCAAAAAATTACGTTTGTTGACGCAAATTCGTAATTTCCGGCATCTTAGTTGACGCTGAGTCTTTTCACAAGGTTGCGTCATCTATGATGCTCAAGTTTCGTTCCGGACGTTTTTGGCGCCACAAAATGTTTTTCAGTTTGTGGTGCGTCATACTTGGCGCCAAACATTTTTTCATTATTTAAGACCTCATTCCTTTTGCCTCTGGTCTTTTTTTTCTATGTCAGAGGACTATTCTGTTTGCATTTCTTTTACAAGATACGATGAGTCCTTGGATTTCATTCTTACTTGTGGGATATCGCCTCCTGGTCAGCAGGAGGAGGCAAAGAGCTCCACAGCAGAGCTGCATAAATAGCTCCTCCCTTCCCTCCCAACCCAGTCATTCTCTTTGCCTGTGTTAGTGATAGGAAGAGGTAAAGTGAGGTGTTAATTTGGATTCTTCAATCAAGAGATTTTTTTTATTATTTTTTTTTTAAGTTTTCAAAAAGCTTTATTTAGAATAACAAATAACAATGTTCAAAAAGCATAAAGAAAAAGAAAGGAAATCATAGAACAACTGAACATACAGTAACTTATCAAATCAAATAATAATACAAATTCGTATTATAGCGTATGAGAAGTTAACCATTGTGATGTATCCCCTTAAAATATCATAAGAAATAAATGGTACAGTAGTTTCCCCCCCAGAAAACATAAGGGGGCCACATTTGGGCCCTCCTAGACCAGAGTGATGAGATAATGGGGGACTTTGGGGAGAAAATAAAATAAGAAATTAGGCCACTCTTAGATCTAAGGTATTTAGAGGGTGATGCCAGAACAGAGTGTGATAAGGACAACAATAATGTGGTTAAACAGGACTAGAACATTACAGACTTAATAACTATTGCTACAAATTGCATACTAGGGAACCAAGGCTATATATAGAGTATTTGTTAAGGTTACCTCCGTGTCTCACCGGAATGTAACTGCCGCAATCTAGGTGCTGCTCTAGAATGGATAAAGCTGAGAGAGTAGTGTACACTTTTAGAGTTATAGGTAAAACTTTACCTCCCCTCTAGTGGTGAAACCTGGTATCTGTGTTTAATCGTAAAATATATTTTTCATGCAATCTGCAGCAACAATGAACATACATAGGTATAGGTATTACAATTCAAACACAATGTCAAACAGGTCTGCAATATAAACCCAGAGTAAACTCCAAAACAAATAACAACCATAGTACATATATATAGTCATGTAAAAAACAAATGAAAACTAATATATGAAATCATCCATCTGACTAAGTCTGGTATAATTAATGTCTGCCTCAGAATGTACACTGACACACTAGAGAATAAAAATGTTGATATACTATACAGGTTAAGCGTTCAGTTAAAGTAAAGTTCTGTTAGAAACAGTTAACGCCAGCTCTGTGAAGTGTGGATTGTTGTACTGCCCCACCTCAGCTCTCCAGAATTAACAACCCACTGGTCATATTAGGCAGACCAAGATACCCATGTACCTGCTTTTTATATTGGGCAGGTGTCCGTCTGCTTGATAATGAAGTTAGCCCACTCCAGTCCTTGTGAGAAGATTTACAGTGAGACTAAGGTGCAGATCCAATCGTCCCATCCTGACTTGAATACTTCTTTGCTTATGATGGGACAGCAGTGCAAGTCGCTCGCTCCATGAGAGATTCTTCTCACGTATCGCACTGTATGGAACTCCAGCCCACCACAAGTCCAGCCTAAAGGCAAGGAAGTCGGACACCCTCCTCCGCACTCTCTCCAGGGGTAGGATCGGATCAGTCACATTGAGGAGGTAAGTTGCGCTAGAGACAGTTACGGAAGGAGCTGTTGAGGGCCAATGCACAGCGGGTGCTACCGCTCCATGTACTGGTTGTTCCGGCCTGACATATAGGGATGGAGAAAGGAAATTCAACAGATCAGGAGTTAGTGAGCGCACTGTATTCAGGTAGGGTTCCTTACTCAACTCCATATTGGTAAATAAGGGTACTTTAGCAGGGAAGCAGTCAGTTAGCTCCGGCATTGCAGCTGTCCACTTAGACTCCTGCCGGCGCTCTGGTGCTGTATATGCCTCAGTAGTCTTAGCCTTTTCCGGTTAGTTCCTTATAGTGCTCTCTGCAGCATTCGCCGCTATCACAACCCTGTCAGGGAAAGCTGTGTCTGACACCTGATGTACAGCTGTGTTGTTCCAGGCTTCATTAATAATCTTAGTAAGGCTCAAAGCATGTTCATGAAGAATACGTTGCATGTCTTGCCTAGTTAATGGCATTTTCAGGCGCCCTCATATTACCAGATAGTTGTATTGAAGATGTGTAGTAAATAGTACTACTCATAACCCAGTCTCCAGGGGGGGGGAATATGCAAAAGCCCCGGCTCCAGAAACTGCAAGACACTTTATGATGCGACAGCTTTGAGGCCTAGCTGCAGAACTCAGACAGAGAGGTCAATTCAGAGAGTTTCCTCCTGGATTGTCAATTTCTTGAATCTTGTAGCAATCTTCCGGCCCCCTATCCCACAGAATGAGAAATTTTGTAAAGGAAAACAATAAAATATTGCTTGAAAACTTTGTAGTAGAACCAGGAGCTCCCACAAGACACGTCTTGTCTCTACAACTGTAGGCTCCGCCCTGTTTTTTTTTATTTTTAAATGGTGCCAAAGTGTACTATTTTACTATAGGGCAGCCTTTGAAGTTATAGCCTTTTAGGCTATGAGAACTGATGGGGTTTAGCTTCACTTTGCCTCCCATACTTGTGCTGCTCTTCTGTGTATGGTCATAGAGAATGTTAACTAAGACCCCTTCTGCCTTCACAGGACCTCAGGAGGAAGAGTGGACCTCTTGAAACTGTGAGATTATCATGCTGTTCCTCAGCATGGAGGTAAGTGCAGTCTGTTATTTCTGGGGCTCTGCAGCATATCTCAGAACCGACTGTAATCTGCCTTTGATATTGGGGGGCTATGGGCCTAAGGGCTTCCCTTGGACTGTATGCAGGTTTCTCATTAGCTTAGAGAAGAATGAGAAACTGACATACTGCTTATTCTCCAGACACTCTGGCATTTTAGAACTTAGCCCTAGAAGCGCTGGGACATTTATGTTGGTATGCACCTGAGCTGTAACTCTATTAAATTTATTGTATCATAGAGATGGCTGACGCTGGGGGTAGTGCCGGAGTTGGGGAAGTGTTTTACTGGGACTCTGGTACATGATGGTACTTTACTTATTTTTCCCGGGTCTGTTTGGTATTTTTCCGCCCACGAGGGGCGGGGCTTAGTGTTCGCCGCGCTTAGTTTCTAAACTCGACTGAGTTCCGGTTGGCAGTGTCTCCTCACGGCTCCTAATGCCCACTTGTTATAATATCTTACCAAGTGATCTTAGGTGCACCGTCCTAGAGGAGATAAGATTGGTCACGTGGAGGCAGGTAGGAGCCGCAGCAGAGCTGTGGTGGGATGGACCTGCTTTATTTTTCTGGAATACCAGTGTGATTTTTCTAAGGCTCACGTGCAGGGAGTGTGGGATATAACTTAAACAGCTTACTCTGACTATTTATATATCGGGGTTTAATTCAGAAGGTTGTTTTTTTTTCTTAAAGACACAGTACACCAATTTTTTTATTATAAGTTCATCGGACTGATTTTTACAATATATTATCAGTATTTTGTCCAAGCTTGCCTTTGCTTATGTTATCATGGATGACATTGAACAATGTACATGTCCTATGTGTTTAGATGCCATTGTGGAACCCCCTGTTGTCCCTCATGTATTGAGAGGGCTTACAGTGTAAAGAACAAATTTTCTTTAATAAAGATATATCTAAGGAATGTTCTCAGGACTTGATGAGATTTAGGGTATGCCGCAAGTTTCTCTCCAAGCGTCACAGCCTTTAACGCCCGCTCAAGCGACGCCTTGTTCTTCAACTGCGTCTGCTTCATTCACTCTGCAGGATATGGCTGCAGTTATGTCATCCACTCTTTCAGAAGTTTTATCTAAGTTACCAGTTTTGCAAGGCAAATGCAGTAAGAAAGAGGCCCAGGTGGTCCCTGCGACTACTGATGCCCTCCCAGGGCTTTGAATTGGGGGGTATGGAGGCTCTGTCTGAGGGGGAACTGTCTGACTCAGGAAGTGCATTACCCCAGACAGATTCGGAAGTGATGTCTTTCGGGTTTAAGCTTGAACACCTCTGCCTGTTACTACGGGAGGTTTTGGTGACTCTGGACGACTGGGACTCTATTGTGGTCCCTCCAGAAAAATTGAGTAAGATGGACAGATACTTGGAGGTTCCTTCTTATTCTGACTTTTTTCCGGTTCCTAAGAGAATTTCGGAAATTATTGCTAGGGAATGGGAAAGACCAGGTATCCCGTTCTACCCTTCCCCTATGTTTAAGAAAATGTACCCTATAGCTGACACCATTTGGGATTCTTGGCAGACAATCCCTAAGGTGGAGGGAGCTATCTCTACCCTGGCTAAGCGTACGACTATCCCTATCGAGGACAGTTGTGCTTTCAAAGACCCCATGGATAAGAGTTGGAGGGTCTTCTCAAAAAACTATATGTTCATCAAGGGTTTCTATTGCAACCGACGGCCTGCATTGTAACAGTCACAACTGCGGCTGCTTTTTGGTTTTGACGCTCTAGAAGGAGTCTCTTAGGACTGAGACTTCTTTAGAGGAATTACAGGATAGAATTAAGGCTGTTAAGCTGGCTATTCTTTTACTACGGATGCCTCCTTTCAGATCACCAAATGGCGGCTAAGAATTTCAGGATTCTCCATCTTAGCACGAGGAGCCTTATGGTTAAAAACTTGGTCTGCGGATGTGTCCTCTAAATCTAAGCTCTTGGCTATTCCTTTCAAGGGAAAGACCCTGTTCGGGCCTGACTTGAAGGAGATCATTTCTGACATTACGGGAGGTAAGGGTCACCTCCACCCTCAAGATAAAACGTCTAAGCAAAGGGGACGACAGAGTAATTTTCGTTCCTTTCGAAATTTCAAGGGAATCCCCTCTTTCGCTAAACAGAATGGGAATTTTTCTCAAGCCAAGTCCACCTGGAGACCCAACCAGTCTTGGAACAAAGGTAAACAACCAAGAAGCCTGCTGCTGCTACCCAAGACAGCATGAAGGGGCAGCCCCTGATCCGGCGACCGGATCTAGTAGGGGGCAGACTTTCTTTTTTTGTCCATGCTTGGATAAGAGACGTTCAGGATCCCTGGACACTAGAAATCGTGTCTCAAGGGTATCAGTTGTAGTTCAAAAATTCCTTCCCCAGAGGAAGGTTTCTTCTTTCACGATTATCTGTCGATCAGATTAAAAGAGAGGCGTTCTTATGCTGTGTAAGAGATCTCTCCTTCATGGGAGTAATATGCCCCGTTCCAATTCAACATGCTCAGACAGTGGAATGGAGATTATGCAAATTTGTCGCCTCAAATAGATCTAGATCAGGAGACAAGGGACTCTCTTCTGTGGTGGTTGTCGCTGGATCATCTGTCCCAGGGGACATGCTTCCGCAGACCCTCATGGGAGATAGTGACAACGGATGCCAGTCTGATAGGATGGGGAGCAGTCTGGAATTCCTTGAAAGCTCAAGGTGTATGGACTCAATCGGAGTCTCTACTTCCCATCAACATTCTGGAGTTGAGAGCAATATTCAATGCGCGTCTGGCTTGGCCTCAGTTGGCTTCGACCAAATCATAAGATCCAGTCGGACAACATCACGACTACATAATCAACAGGGGGGACAAGGAGTTTCTTAGTGATGACAGAAGTAACCAGGATAATTCAGTGGGCGGAGACTCACTCTTGTTATCTGTCAGCAATCCACATCCCAGGAGTGGACAATGGGAGGCAGATTTTTTGAGCAGACAGACGTTTCATCCGGGGAATGGGAACTCTATCCGGAAGTATTTTGCCAGCCTGATTCTCAGATGGGGCAGGCCGGAGCTGGATCTCATGGCATCTCGTCAGAATGCCAATCTCCCGAGATACGGATCCAGGTCCAGGGATCCTCAGGCCGAACTGATAGATGCCTTGGCAGTGCCTTGGTCGTTCAACCTAGCTTATGTGTTCCTCCATTTGCTCTCCCTTCTCACGGGTGATTGCTCGAGTCAAACAGGAGAGGGCTTCGGTGATTCTCATCGCTCCTGCGTGGCCTTGCAGGACTGGTATGCCGATCTGGTGGACATGTCATCTCTGCCACCGTGGAAGCTTCCATTGAGGCAGGATCTTCTCATTCAGGGACCCTTCCATCATCCAAATCTAATTTCTCTGCAGCTGACTGCTTGGAGATTGAACGCTTGATTTTATCTAAGCAAGGGTTCTCTGATTCGGTCATTGATACCTTGATTCAGGCTCGTAAGCCTGTTACTAGAAAGATTTACCATAAAATATGGCGTAAATATCTTTATTGGTGCAAATCCAAGGGCTACTTATGGAGTAGGGTTAGGATTCCCAGGATTTTGTCTTTTCTCCAAGAAGGATTGGAGAAAGGGTTGTCAGCAAGTTCCTTAAAGGGACAGAATTTTGCTTTTCTCTATTTTGATTCACAAGCGTCTGGCAGATGTTCCAGATGTTAAATCTTTTTGTCAGGCTCTGACTAGAATCAGGCCTGTGTTTAGACCAATTGCTCCTCCTTGGAGTTTGAATTTAGTTCTTAATGTTCTTCAAAGGGGTTCCGTTTGAACCTATGCATTCCATAGATATTAAGTTGTTATCTTGGAAAGTTTTATTTTTGGTGCTATTTCTTCTGCTTGCAGAGTTTCTGAGCTTTCGGCATTACAATGTGATTCTCCTTATCTTATTTTCCATGCTGATAAGTTAGTGTTGCGTACCAAACCTGGTTTTCTTCCTAAGGTTGTTTCAAATAAAAATATTAATCAGGAAATTGTTGTTCCTTCCTTTTGTCCTAACCCTTCTTCTAAGAAAGAGCGACTGTTACATAATTTGGACGTGGTCTGTGCCTTGAAGTTTTACTTACAGGCGACTAAGGAGTTTCGTCAATCTTCTTCCCTGTTCGTTTGTTTTTCTGGGAAGCGTAGGGGTCAGAAAGCTACGGCTACCTCTTTCTTTTTGGGCTGAAGAGTATCATTCGTTTTGCATATGAGACTGCTGGGACTGCAGCCTCCTGAACGTATTACTGCTCATTCCACTAGGGGCTGTGGCCTTCCATATGGGCATTTAAACATGATGCTTGTGTGGGAACAGATTTGCAAAGCTGCGACTTGGTCTTCTCTTCACACTTTTTCAAAATTTTACAAATTTGATACTTTTGCCTCATCTGAGGCTGTTTTTGGGAGGAAAGTTCTTCGAACAGTGGTGCCTTCCATTTAGGTTCCCTGTCTTGTCCCTCCCATTTCATCCGTGTCCTATAGCTTTGGTATTGTATACTACAAGTAAGGATGAAATCCGTGGACTCATTGTATCTTGTAAAGAAAAGGGAAATGTATTCTTACCTGATAAATTTGTTTCTTTTACGATACGATGAGTCCACGGCCCTCCCTGTTGTTATGAGACAGGTCTTTATTTTTGTTAAACTTCAGTCACCTCTGCTCCTTAGCTTTTCCTTTCTCTTCCTAACTTTGGTTGAATGATTGGGTTGGGAGGGAAGGGAGGAGCTATTTATGCAGCTCTGCTGTGGAGCTCTTTGCCTCCTCCTGCTGACCAGGAGGCGATATCCCCACAAGTAAGAATGAAATCCGTGGACTCATCGTATAGTAAATAAACAAATTTTATCAGGTAAGAATAAATTTCCCTTTTTCTTTTGCATGATGTACCAAGTCCACGTATTCATCCTTACTTGTGGGATATTATCCTTCCTAACAGGAAGTGGCAAAGAGAGCACCACAGCAGAGCTGTCTTTATAGCTCCCCCCTTAACTCCACCCCCCAGTCATTCTCTTTGCTGGCTCTAAGCAGGAAGGGTAAAGGGAAAGAGGTGTTAAACTGTTAGTTTTATTTTATCTTCAATCAAGAGTTTGTTATTTTTAAATGGTACCGGTGTTGTACTATTTACTCTCAGGCAGAACATAGATGAAGATTTCTGCCTGGAGGATGATGATCTTAGCATTTGTAACTAAGGTCCACTGCTGTTCCCACAGAAGCTGAGGAGTACAGGAAAACGTCAGTGTGAGGAACGGTTTCTTGCTATACAGCAATGAGGTATGTTCAGTAATTTTTTCTGCAGAGACTGTGTTAACTCAGAAAGGCTGACAGTATCCCCATTAGGGGAAGGGTAAGCAGTAATCCTAGTTTCATAAGGGGCATTACTAGCTTGCATAAAGGGCTAATCTTATGGGCACTCAGTTTGTATATGATATATTAGGCAAACGTTTGTGTGTTCTGGGAGTACTGTTTTTTATTCTGAACATCTTTTTGAGGGTACTCTTGGCTTATTTAGGGGTTTTATAACCCACATGGCTTACAAACAAGGTTTGGTAGATTTGTGTAGGCCCCAGCAACATCGAGTGAGATGGGCGGGGCCTATTTTCGCACCTCAGTTGCACATTTAGTTTATGCAGACAAGCAGCAAGCAACATCTCCAGAGGTCCTGGTATACTTCTGGGGCTTAATCGAAGTTTTATCCCCACATTATCATTCCCTAAGGGCAGGTAGGGCCACAGCAGAGCTGTGGCAAGGTGCTGACAGGTTTTTTTTTTACCGGTTTTGGGACATTTGTCAATCGGTTTTCTCATTTGGGGGTTTATTGCTTATTTACTTGTGGTGCAATCTTACCTAAAGCTTGATGGGTATACTGTAAACATTCGGAACATTTGAAGCAATTTTAAGCAGTTATGTAGTTTGTGTATGCCTTTTTTTCTCTTAAAGGCACAGTACCGTTTTTGAAAATTGTGGGTTTTTTAATTAAATATGCACTTGTACTGATATTTCTATAAATTGCAAACAGCATATTTTGACTTATAAGAGTTTGGATTGGATGATTCTCAGACAGAAGGAAATCGGGTTTTGCCATCTAGTTCTCCCCAAGCTGTCACAAACAGTAACGCCCGCACAAGCGACGCCAAGTATTCTAGTGCATCTAATTCTTTCACCTTGCAAGATATGGCCTCAGTTATGAATACTACCCTCACAGAGGGTTTATCTAAACTGCAGGGTTGCAGGGAAGCGCAGTAGCTCTGGGTTAAGAACTAATGTTGAGACTTCCTGACGCTTTAGTAGCTGTATCGATATTCCCTCACATTGTCCTTAGGTAGGGATGAGGGATTTGCTATCTGAGGGAGAGATTTCTGATTCAGGAAGGATGTTCCCTCAGACGACTTCAGATATGACGGCATTTAAATTTAAGCTAGAACACCTCCGCTTATTGCTCAGGGAGTTTTTAGCGACTCTGGATGATTGTGACCCTTTTGTAGTTCCAGAGAAATTGTGTAAAATGGACAATATTTAGAGGTTCCTGTTCTACACTGATGTTTTTCCGGTCCCTAAGAGGATTTCGGACATTGTTACTAAGGAGTGGGATAGACCAGGTATTCCGTTCGCTCCCCCTCCTGTTTTTAAGAAAATGTTTCCCATATCTGACACCATGAGGGACTCTTGGCAGATGGTCCCTGTCACGTTCTGCTGTTCCTTTAAATTACTGAAATCCAACTTCCTGTTTAAGTCTATAAAGGGAACTCCTCTTCCTTGCTTCCCTGCTTGATTATTATAGTGTATAGGGATAGTTAGCTAGTGAAGCTTGTTTTTCCCTCTATCTTGGATTATAAGTATTCCAAAAACTTTACTTCATCACATCATCTGAAAACATCGAATCAACCTAAACCATCTAACTTCAAATGGGACTTTAACTTTTTCTCCTAACATCCGAATTCAGTTTTAAACAAAAATCCACCTGCTGCTCTGAGCGTGTTCCGTGTGCCTGTCAGAAATTCACACAGCATTGTGACGTCACACGCTAACCGCAGCGCGGTTCCTTCTCCTCTCCTCCATCGAGTGTCGGAATATCTGAAAGCCTGTCTCACGCTTACATCGCGGACAGGGTAAACCAAGCTGGATCAGCTCTCCCTGATCCCCCTCAGTGGAACCTTACTAATTCAACAGAACCGGAGGTGACTAACACAGATCCTGTCTGTCAATCACTGCAGTGGAATCAACCGCAAGTATTACTATTTGGTAACAATTGTATTAACAGCCAAGTACTTATACAAACTGTGTTCATATTTATCTAATCCGATACTGTTGCTACTTACACTTTGAATTTCCACAGATTCTGAATGAGAGTTTTCTTTACAATACTACCGAAGTAGTTAATGCTGATACACTAAAAACGTTACACAACTTTACTCATTGTGATTTTGTGTCTCAATCTAAAGTTTACACAATCCATCCAATATCTGCTATTTGGGTTTAACTTCCTCACAAAGTTATATGTGAATGAAGTAGTAACAAATAGCTACAAACTATCATTATACATTTTAACATCACTTATCATAAAATTGGTTGGTGAAACGTTACAGAATAATCAAGCCTATAAAAAACTGAAACCGATGAACATGGACCCAGTAGCCATGAGTAATGAAATAACCACAATTAATCAAAAGATGGACTTACTGGCACAAGGTTTAAGAGAAGTACAAAGCGAAAACTCCACTTTAAAACGAGCACTAAATGAGTTAATAACCTCAGGTTAACCCTCCTACTCCCTTTTCGGGTGACAGAGCCAAGTTTCGTGAGTTTAGAAACTCTTGTTTGTTACTATTTGCAATGAAACCCAGGACCTACTGTAATGACAAAATAAAGGTCTGCACCACCATTTCATATTTAAGCGGAGAACCTAGGACTTGGGCTAACAGATTTTTCTAATCTGATGACCCAATATTAAGTTCCTTAGAAAATTTCTTCCATGCTATGGCAGTTCTCTACGAAGATATAAACAAACAACAAACCGCAGAAACTCATCTGTGTTCCCTCAGACAGGGCAAAAGAGCCCTCGAGGACTACATAGCTGAATTTCAGCTATGGAGTACTGATTCACAATGGAACTCCATCTCTCTTAAAAATCAGTTTCGTTTAGGACTCTCTGAATATGTAAAAGATGAGCTGTCAAGGGTTGAGCTTCCTGAGACTTTAGAGGGACTTATCAAGTTGAGTATCTCTATAGACAGAAGATATAGAGAACGAAGACATGAAAAATTCCAACCTGACTCTAACCCTAGGAAACATTACTCAACAACTCATGAAAAAACCACTACAACAGTAGTACCTATGGAAATCGGAACCATAAGAGGTCCACTATCGATAGAAGAAAAATTAAGAAGAAAACAGGCAAATCTATGCATGTACTGTGGAAACAGAGAACATGATGTTGCTACTTGCCCTCTACTAAACAGACCTAGAAAGGGGAAGATAAAATCATTACTTATCTCTGAAACTCATGAATCACATACTCATCTAACTCTAACTCTATCATTACAGTGGGACCAGTTGCAGATCCAGGAACAAGCCACAATTGATTCCGGAGCTTATGGCAACTTCATTGATCAATCAATTGTTACAAAAAATAAAATACCCTGTGTGAAGAAAGCAATCCCTGTATTTGTGAGAGTTATTGATGGGTCTCAATATCTCAAAGGACCCATTACACACCACACTGTTCCAATACTCACCTTAACCAACACAGGTCACAAAGAATTCATCACTTATGATATAATACCTAGTTCTTTACACCCAATAATACTCGGTTTCCCTTGGTTACAGAAACATAACCCAGTTATTAACTGGCATAATTGTACACTCACCTTTGATTCCACATTCTGTTCACAAACATGTTTTCCATATGTTTCAATTAATCATTTAGATCCGTTACTACCAAAACAATACAGTGATTTTTCTGATGTTTTCAATCTTAAAAGTGCAGAAAACCTTCCACCTCATCGATCCTTCGATTGCCCTATTGATCTCAAGAAAGACGCTATACTGCCAACTAACCGCATTTTTCCTTTATCACAAAAGGAACTACAACATCTACGTGAATACCTCAATGAAAATCTCAGAAAAGGTTTTATTTCACCATCATCATCTCCAATTGCTTCTGCCATCTTTTTCGTTACCAACAAAGACGGAACCCTACGCCCCATTATCGACTACAGAGCATTAAACGCAATAACTATAAAAAATCACTATCCACTTCCTCTATTACCAGAGTTGTTAGAACGTCTAGCTGGGGCCACCATTTTCACTAAACTGGACCTGAAATGGGCTTACAATCTCATCCGAATGAGACCTGGTGATGAGTGGAAAACAGCATTTAAAACCCGTTACGGATTATATCAGTATAATGTTATGCCTTTCGGCCTCACTAACGCTCCCGCCACCTTTCAATTCTTCATAAATGAGATATTTAAAGATCTTATGGATATATGTGTTATAGTATATCTCGACGACATCCTCATTTACTCTAAGAATCTGTCGGAACATCAAAAACATGTGAGGTGGGTACTATCTACTTTGCGGGAACATCATCTTTACGCTAAGATGGAGAAATGCTACTTTCATCAAAACACTATCAAATTCCTTGGTTACATCATTTCACCAACTGGAATCCAAATGGATCCAGAAAAGATCACTTCTATACTCAACTGGCCTACTCCAACCAATGTAAAATCCTTACAGAGATTCCTTGGATTTTCCAATTTTTATAGAAAGTTTATTGATCACTACTCCAGCACGGTACAACCACTTACTCGATTAACTGGGAAAAGCAAGTTTCAATGGAATTCCGAAGCAGAAAACGCCTTCCAAACATTAAAGAGGAAATATACATCTGCTCCGTTTTTACAACTGCCCAATCCATCCCTTCCATACACTCTGGAGGTAGATGCATCCAATACCGGGATTGGTGCAGTCTTGTCTCAAACAAATCAAGAAACCAAGGAGGAACGTCCTATTGCTTATTATTCACGTTTGTTAACCCCAGCAGAGAAGAACTACTCAATAGGGGACAAAGAGTTGCTAGCTGTTAAGGCAGCACTTGAACAATGGAGACATCTGCTAGAAGGTTGTTCAACCCCTTTTACAATATTTACAGATCACAAGAATCTCCAATATTTGAAGAAAAGTAAAACCTTGACTTCTAGGCAGGTACGTTGGGCCTTATTTCTCGACAGGTTTAATTTTGTATTAACCTATAGACCAGGAAATACTAATGTTAGAGCTGATGCTCTCTCAAGAACTACAGAACCCACTTCCGAAAATATGGAAAACGTGTTTATCATACCTCCTACTAAGTTTATTTGCACCTTAACTACGCTTCAATCCGATATTTTAGTGGCACTCCAATCAGATTCATCAATACCCAACCACTGTATAAAGGATGCCACAACAGGGTTATACACATATCAAAATTTAACATACATTCCACCAACTATACGGAATCAAATCATACAAAATCATCATGATTCTCCTATGGCCGGCCATCCGGGCATAACTCGTACTACAGAACTTATAAAAAGACAATTTTGGTGGCCATCTATGAAAAAAGATATTCATCACTACATAAATTCCTGTCTTACTTGTGCTACCAAGAAAAAACTACATACTAAACCTAGTGGTCTATTAATTCCGTTACCAGTACCTATGAAACCTTGGAGCATCATAGGTATGGACTTCATTGTTGATCTACCTACATCCAATGGATATACTGCCATCTTAGTTGTTATAGATCATCTGACTAAATTGGCACATTTTGTACCATTGAAACAAGTCCCAAATGCAACAACAACTGCAAAAATCTTTTTATCGAAAATCGTGAAATTACATGGTCTTCCCTCCTCTATAGTAACGGATAGGGGAACACAATTTACTTCAAGATTCTGGTGGAATTTATGTCACCAACTCAAAGTCTCAAACAGGTTTTCCACAGCATACCATCCCCAGTCAAATGGTCTAACCGAACGTCTAAATCAGACTCTAGAGCAATATCTTAGGTGTTATATTAGTAACTCACAAGATGATTGGTCTGAATGGCTCCCACTGGCTGAGTTCGCTTATAATAATTCTGTGAATGATTCTATTAAACAATCCCCGTTCCATGCAACCTATGAATACCACCCTGTCACTTTTCCAAATCCCATCACTTCCTCCAACTCTCCTGCTGCTCAAGATTACTCTATGACACTCAAGAGTACTCTTGACACTCTTCGGGATCAATTGTATATTGCTAAAACAACCCAGAAGAAGTATTTTGATGCCAAACACTCTACACCTCCTGCTTATGAAGAAGGGGATTTGGTCTGGTTGTCTACGAAGAACATTAAAATGTCAGTACCCTGTAAGAAATTAGCCTCTCAATATTTGGGACCCTTTCCCATCTCCAAAGTCATCAATGATAATGCAGTTCGTCTCCAGTTGCCAGAAGACCTGCATATCCATCCTTCTTTTCACGTCTCGTTGTTGAAACCGTACAGAGGCGATCCGGACACTCAATTGCCATCTCCTACTGAGTCACTCTCACTAGTGGATGATCAACAAGAATACGAAGTGGGCAAACTTCTAGATTCCCGTATTCGCAATCGTAAGCTTGAGTATCTAGTGCATTGGAGAGGTTATGAGACTTCCGAAGATTCATGGGTTCCAGCGCGTGATTTACATGCCCCACGTTTATTGGCCTCTTATCATGCCAAGTACCAGTTGAAACCGGGTCCTGTTCCTGCTTCCAGGGGATCTTGAGAGGGGGGATCTGTCACGTTCTGCTGTTCCTTTAAATTACTGAAATCCAACTTCCTGTTTAAGTCTATAAAGGGAACTCCTCTTCCTTGCTTCCCTGCTTGATTATTATAGTGTATAGGGATAGTTAGCTAGTGAAGCTTGTTTTTCCCTCTATCCTGGATTATAAGTATTCCAAAAACTTTACTTCATCACATCATCTGAAAACATTGAATCAACCTAAACCATCTAACTTCAAATGGGACTTTAACTTTTTCTCCTAACATCCGAATTCAGTTTTAAACAAAAATCCACCTGCTGCTCTGAGCGTGTTCCATGTGCCTGTCAGAAATTCACACAGCATCGTGACGTCACACGCTAACCGCAGCGCAGTTCCTTCTCCTCTCCTCCATCGAGTGTCGGAATATCTGAAAGCCTGTCTCACGCTTACATCGCGGACAGGGTAAACCAAGCTGGATCAACTCTCCCTGATCCCCCTCAGTGGAACCTTACTAATTCAACAGAACCGGAGGTGACTAACACAGATCCTGTCTGTCAATCACTGCAGTGGAATCAACCACAAGTATTACTATTTGGTAACAATTGTATTAACAGCCAAGTACTTATACAAACTGTGTTCATATTTATCTAATCCGATACTGTTGCTACTTACACTTTGAATTTCCACAGATTCTGAATGAGAGTTTTCTTTACAATACTACCGAAGTAGTTAATGCTGATACACTAAAAACGTTACACAACTTTACTCATTGTGATTTTGTGTCTCAATCTAAAGTTTACACAATCCATCCAATATCTGCTATTTGGGTTTAACTTCCTCACAAAGTTATATGTGAATGAAGTAGTAACAAATAGCTACAAACTATCATTATACATTTTAACATCACTTATCATAAAATTTGTTGGTGAAACGTTATAGTCCCTAAGGTGGAGGGAGCTATTTCTACTCTAGCAAAGCGTACAACTATACCTATTGAAGACAGTTGTGCTTTCATTGATCCTATGGATAAAAAATTAGAGGGTCTTCTAAAGAAGATTTTTGTTAATCAAGGTTTTCTTCTTCAACCTATAGCGTGCATTGTTCCTGTAACCACTGCAGCTGCCTTCTGGTTTGAGGCTCTAGAAGAGGCTCTTCAGGTGGAGACCCCACTAGATGATATTCTGGACAGAATTAAGGCTCTTAAGCTAGCTAATTCTTTTATTACAGACGCCGCTTTTCATCTTGGTAAGTTAGCAGCAAAGAATTCAGGTTTTGCCATTTTAGCGCGTAGAGCATTATGGCTGAAGTCCTGTTCGGCTGATGTGTCATCAGAATCTAAGCTTTTGACTATCCCTTTCAAAGGTAAGACCCTATTCGGGCCTGCACTGAAAGAGATCATTTCGGATATCACTGGGGGGAAGGGTCATGCCCTCCCCCAAGATAAGTCAAATAAGACAAGGACCAAACAAAATAATTTTTGTTCCTTTCGAAACTTCAAGGGTGGTCCCGCTTCCTCTTCCCCTGCTGCAAAGCAAGAGGGGAACTTTGCTCAATCCAAACCAACCTGGAGACCTAACCAGGCTTGGAACAAGGGTAAACAGGCCAAAAAGCCTGCTGCTGCCACTAAGACAGCATGAAGAGGTAGCCCCCAATCCAGGACCAAATCTAGTAGGGGGCAGACTCTCTCTCTTTGCTCAGGCCTGGGCAAGAGACGTTCAGGACTCCTGGGCAGTAGAAATTGTAACCCAGGGGTATCTTCTAGATTTCAAAGATTCTCCTCCAAGGGGAAGATTCCATCTTTCTCAATTGTCTGTAAACCAGACAAAAAGAGAGGCGTTCTTACTCTGTGTAGAAGACCTTTTTACCATGGGAGTGATCTGCCCAGTTCCGAAAGCAGAACAGGGACAAGGTTTTTACTCCAATCTGTTTGTGGTTCCCAAAAAAGAGGGAACCTTCAGACCAATTCTAGATCTCAAGATCCTAAACCAATTCCTAAGAGTTCCATCCTTCAAGATGGAGACCATTCGGACTATTTTACCAATGATCCAGGAGGGTCAATATATGACCACCGTGGATTTAAAGGATGCGTATCTACACCTTCCTATCCACAGAGATCATCACCAGTTTCTCAGGTTTGCCTTTCTGGACAGGCATTACCAGTTTGTGGCTCTTCCCTTCGGGTTGGCCACGATGCCAAGAATCTTCACAAAGGCTAGGGTCCCTTCTGGCAGTCCTAAGACCGCGGGGCATAGCAGTGGTGCCTTATCTGGACGACATCCTAATTCAAGCGTCAACTTTCCAACTAGCCAAGTCTCACACTGACTTAGTGTTGGCCTTTCTAAGATCTCATGGGTGAAAGGTGAACGTGAAAAAGAGTTCTCTTATTCCTCTCACAGAGTTCCATTCCTGGGAACTCTGATAGATTCGGTGGACATGAAAATTTTTCTGACGGATGTTAGGAAATCAAATATTTTAACCACCTGCCGAGCTCTTCATTCCATTCCTCGGCCGTCAGTGGCTCAGTGTATGAAGGTAATCGGACTTATGGTAGCGGCAATGGACATAGTTCCGTTTGCATCTCAGACCACTGCAACTATGCATGCTCAAACAGTGGAATGGGCATTATGCAGATTTATCACCTCAGATAATTCTGGATCAAGAGACCAGAGACTCTCTTCTTTGGTGGTTGTCACAGGATCACCTGTCCCGGGGAATGCGTTTCCGCAGGCCAGCGTGGGTTATAGTGATGACGGACGCCAGCCTACTGGGCTGGGGTGCAGTCTGGAATTCCCTGAAAGCTCAGGGCTTGTGGACTCAGGAGGAGGCCCTCCTACCGATAAATATTCTGGAATTAAGAGCGCTATTCAATGCTCTTCAGGCATGGCCTCAGCTGGCTTCGGCCAGATTCATCAGATTTCAGTCGGACAACATCACGACTGTAGCTTATATCAATCATTAGGGGGGAACAAGGAGTTCCTTGGCGATGATAGAAGTTTCCATGATAATCCGATGGGCAGAGACTCACTCTTGCCATCTATCAGCGATCTATATCCCAGGGGTAGAGAACTGGGAAGCAGATTTTCTAAGTCGTCAGACTTTTCATCTGGATGAGTGGGAGCTTCATCCGGAGGTGTTTGCTCAACTGGTTCAGCTATGGGGCACACCAGAATTGGATCTGATGGCGTCTCGTCAGAACGCCAAGCTTCCTTGTTACGGATCCAGGTCCAGGGATCCTCAAGCAGTACTGATAGATGCTCTATCAGTACCCTGGTCATTCAACTTGACTTATGTGTTTCCACCTTTCCCTCTCCTTCCGCGTCTGATTGCCAGAATCAAACAGGAGAGAGCTTCGGTGATTTTGATAGCACCTGCGTGGCCACACAGTACTTTGTATGCAGACCTGGTGGACAAGTCATCTCTGCCACCATGGACTCTGCCACTGCGACAGGACCTTCTGATTCAAGGTCCATTCAAGCATCCAAATCTAATTTCTCTGCAACTGACTGCTTGGAGATTGAACGCTTGATTTTATCAAAGCGAGGTTTCTCTGAGTCGGTCATAGAAAGCCTGTCACCAGGAAGAGCTATCATAAGATATGGCGTAAATATCTTTTTTGGTGCGAATCCAAAGCCTACTCATGGAGTAAGATCAGGATTCCTAGGATTTTATCCTTTCTTCAAGAAGGATTGGAGAAAGGATTGTCGGCTAGTTCCTTAAAAGGACAAATATCTGCTTTGTCCATTCTATTGCACAAGCGTCTGGCAGATGTCCCAGACGTTCAGGCTTTTTGTCAGGCTTTAGTTAGAATCAAGCCTGTGTTTAAACCTGTTGCTCCACCATGGAGTCTAAATTTAGTTCTTAATGTTCTTCAGGGGGTTCCGTTTCAACCCATGCATTCCATAGATATTAAGCTTCTATCTTGAAAAGTTCTGTTTCTAGTTGCTATCTCTTCAGCTCGAAGGGTTTCTGAATTATCTGCATTACAATGTGACTCGCCTTATCTTGTTTTCCATACTGATAAGGTAGTTTTGCGTACCAAACCTAGGTTCCTCCCTAAGGTTGTTAATAACAGGAATATCAATCAGGAGATTGTTGTTCCTTCTCTGTGTCCTAATTCTTCTTCTAAGAAGGAACGTTTATTGCACAACTTGGACGTGGTTTGTGCTTTGAAGTTCTATTTGCAGGCAACCAAAGATTTTTGTCAATCATCTTCTTTGTTTGTTGTCTAGTCTGGAAAACGTAGGGGTCAAAAGGCTACGGCTACTTCTGTTTCCTTTTGGCTGAAAAGCATCATCCGTTTGGCTTATAAGACTGCTGGACAGCAGCCTCCTGAAAGAATTACTGCTCACTCTACTAGAGCGGTGGCTTCCTCATGGGCTTTTAAAAATGATGCTTCTGTTGAACAGATTTGTAAGGCTGCGACTTGGTCTTCGCTTCATACCTTTTCAAAATTTTACAAATTTGATACTTTTGCTTCTTCGGAGGCCATTTTTGGGAGAAAGGTTTTGCAAGCAGTGGTGCCTTCCATTTAGGTTCCTGTCTTGTCCCTCCCTTCATCTGTGTCCTAAAGCTTTGGTATTGGTATCCCACAAGTAAGGATGAAACCGTGGACTTGGTACATCATGCAAAAGAAAACAAAATTTATGCTTACCTGATAAATTTCTTTATTTTGCGATGTACCGAGTCCACGGCCCGCCCTGTCTATTCAAGACAGATAGTATTTTTTATTGAAAACTTCAGTCACCTCTGCACCTTATAGTTTCTCCTTTTTCTTCCTTGGCCTTCGGTCGAATGACTGGGGGGTGGAGTTAAGGGGGGAGCTATATAGACAGCTCTGCTGTGGTGCTCTCTTTGCCACTTCCTGTTAGGAAGTATAATATCCCACAAGTAAGGATGAAACCGTGGACTGGGTACATCGCAAAAGAAACAAATTTATCAGATAAGCATAAATTTAGTTTTTTTCCCATTCCTGAAACTGTTATATAAGGAAATTGATAATTTTGCTTTATATGTTGTTTTTTCTTTTACATAATGCAAGATGTCTCAATCTGATCCTGTCTCTGAATCTACTACTGGAATCCTGCTGCCTGACATCGGTTCTACCAAAGCTAAGTGCATTTGTTGTAAACTTGTGGTAACTGTTCCTCCAGCTGTGGTTTGTAATAGTTGTCATGATAAACTTTTACATGCAGATAATGTTTCCATCAGTAGTAGTTCATTACATGTTGCTGGTCCATCAACATCTAATGCTCAGGATATTCCTGTAAATTTAAGATAATTTATTTATGATTCCATTCAGAAGGCTTTGTCTGCCTTTCCGCCTTCTAATAAACGTAAAAGGTCTTTTAAAACTTCTCATAGAGTTGATGAATTTTCTAATGACCGACAACATACTGATTTATCTATCTCTGATGAGGATCTGTCTGATTCAGAGGATCCTGCCTCAGATATTGACACTGACAAATCCTCTTATTTATTTAAAATGGAGTATATTCGTTCTTTATTAAAAGAAGTGTTGATTGCATTAGATATGGAGGAGACTAGTCCTCTTGATACTAAAACTAGTAAACGTTTAAATTCGGTTTATAAACCTCATGTAGTTATTCCAGAGGTTTTTCCAGTTCCTGATGCTATTTCTGATATGATTTCTAAGGAATGGAATAGACTGAGTACTTCTTTTACTCCTTCTTCAAGGTTTAAAAAATTGTATCCTTTGCCTACTGATAGATTGGAGTTTTGGGAAAAGATCCCCAAAGTTGATGGGGCCATCTCTACTCTTGCTAAACGTACAACTATTCCTAAGGAAGATAGTACTTCTTTTAAGGATCCTTTAGATAGGAAGCTTGAATCTTATCTAAGGAAAGCTTATTTATGTTCAGGCCATCTTCTTAGGCCTGCTATTTCTTTGGCTGATGTTGCAGCTGCTTCAACTTTTTGGTTGGAAACTTTAGCGCAACAAGTATCAGATCATAATGTGCATAGCAGTGTTAAATTAATTCAACATGCTAATAATTTCATTTGTGATGCCATTTTTGATATTATCAGAATTGATGTTAGATATACAGGGAGTGCAGAATTATTAGGCAAATGAGTATTTTGACCACATCATCCTCTTTATGCATGTTGTCTTACTCCAAGCTGTATAGGCTCGAAAGCCTACTACCAATTAAGCATATTAGGTGATGTGCATCTCTGTAATGAGAAGGGGTGTGGTCTAATGACATCAACACCCTATATCAGGTGTGCATAATTATTAGGCAACTTCCTTTCCTTTGGCAAAATGGGTCAAAAGAAGGACTTGACAGGCTCAGAAAAGTCAAAAATAGTGAGATATCTTGCAGAGGGATGCAGCACTCTTAAAATTGCAAAGCTTCTGAAGCATGATCATCGAACAATCAAGCGTTTCATTCAAAATAGTCAACAGGGTCGCAAGAAGTGTGTGGAAAAACCAAGGCGCAAAATAACTGCCCATGAACTGAGAAAAGTCAAGCGTGCAGCTGCCAAGATGCCACTTGTCACCAGTTTGGCCATATTTCAGAGCTGCAACATCACTGGAGTGCCCAAAAGCACAAGGTGTGCAATACTCAGAGACATGGCCAAGGTAAGAAAGGCTGAAAGACGACCACCATTGAACAAGACACACAAGCTGAAACGTCAAGACTGGGCCAAGAAATATCTCAAGACTGATTTTTCTAAGGTTTTATGGACTGATGAAATGAGAGTGAGTCTTGATGGGCCAGATGGATGGGCCCGTGGCTGGATTGGTAAAGGGCAGAGAGCTCCAGTCCGACTCAGACACCAGCAAGGTGGAGATGGAGTACTGGTTTGGGCTGGTATCATCAAAGATGAGCTTGTGGGGCCTTTTCGGGTTGAGGATGGAGTCAAGCTCAACTCCCAGTCCTACTGCCAGTTTCTGGAAGACACCTTCTTCAAGCAGTGGTACAGGAAGAAGTCTGCATCCTTCAAGAAAAACATGATTTTCATGCAGGACAATGCTCCATCACACGCGTCAAAGTACTCCACAGCGTGGCTGGCAAGAAAGGGTATAAAAGAAGAAAATCTAATGACATGGCCTCCTTGTTCACCTGATCTGAACCCCATTGAGAACCTGTGGTCCATCATCAAATGTGAGATTTACAAGGAGGGAAAACAGTACACCTCTCTGAACAGTGTCTGGGAGGCTGTGGTTGCTGCTGCACGCAATGTTGATGGTGAACAGATCAAAACACTGACAGAATCCATGAATGGCAGGCTTTTGAGTGTCCTTGCAAAGAAAGGTGGCTATATTGGTCACTGATTTGTTTTTGTTTTGTTTTTGAATGTCAGAAATGTATATTTGTGAATGTTGAGATGTTATATTGGTTTCACTGGTAAAAATAAATAATTGAAATGGGTATATATTTGTTTTCTCCTGTTAAGTGTAGTCAGTTCACGGGTCATCCATTACTTATGGGATATTAACTCCTCCCCAACAGGAAGTGCAAGAGGATCACCCAAGCAGAGCTGCTATATAGCTCCTCCCCTCTACGTCATACCCAGTCATTCTCTTGCACCCAACTAATAGATAGGATGTGTGAGAGGACTGTGGTTGTTAAACTTAGTTTTTATTTCTTCAATCAAAAGTTTGTTATTTTAAACGGCACCGGAGTGTGTTGTTTTTTCTCAGGCAGCATTAGAAGAAGAATCTACCTGAGTTTGTGTATGATCTTAGCGGACGTAACTAAGATCCATTTGCTGTTCTCGGCCATTCTGAGGAGCGAGGTAACTTCAGAACAGGGGACAGCGGGCAGGTTCACCTGCAAAGAGGTATGTTGCAGTATATTATTTTCTAAGGAATGGAATTGACTGAGAAAATACTGCTAATACCGATGTAATGTAAGTACAGCCTTAAATGCAGTAGTAGCAACTGGTATCAGGCTGATATGTATGTATGTTTACACTTAAGTATTTCTGGGGAATGGCACTTCACTGGGAAAATACTGTATACATATAACTTTTAGCCTAATCTGCAGTGTGAGCGACTAGCAGCAGGCTTTTTAATAACATTTCATAAATTATATTTTAAACGTTTGCTGGCATGTTAATCGTTTATTTATCTGAGGTACTTGGTGAAAAATTGTTTTGGGCGTTATTTTCCACATGGCTGTCGTTTGTTTTGAATTAAAACAGTTTACTGAGCTTCCCTCACTGTTGTATTGTGAGTGGGAGGGGCCTATTTTGGCGCTTTTACTGCGCATTAGAAATTCAGTCACAGTCTGCCTTCTTCTCCCTGCATGATCCAGGACGTCTCTACAGAGCTCAGGGGTCTTCAAAACTAGTTTTGAGGGAGGTAATCACTCACAGCAGACCTGTGAGACTGTGCTTTGACTGTGATAAAAACGCTTATATTTTCAATTGTTATCCGTTTTTCTGATATTAAGGGGTTAATCATCCATTGCTAGTGAGTGTAATCCTTTGCTAACTTAATGCATTTACTGTGAAAATTTGGTTTCTATAACTAATCAGGTTCATTGTTATTTCAACTGTGACAGTTTTTGTGTGCTTCTTAAAGGCACAGTAACGTTTTTTATATTGCTTGCAAATTTATTTGAAAAGTATTTTCCAAGCTTGCTAGGCTAATTGCTAGTTTGTTTTAACATGTCTGACACAGAGGAATCTCTTTGTGCAATATGTTCAAAAGCCAATGTGGAGCCCAATAGAAATTTGTGTACTAATTGCATTGATGCTACTTTAAATAAAAGCCAATCTGTACATTTTAAGAAAATTTCACCAGAAAACGAGGGGAAAGTTATGCCGACTAACTCTCCTCACGCGGCAGTACCTGCATCTCCCGCCCGGGAGGTGCGTGATATTTTGGCGCCTAGTACATCTGGGCGGCCATTACAGATAACATTACAAGATATGGCTACTGTTATGACTGAAGTTTTGTCTAAATTACCAGAACTAAGAGGCAAGCGTGATCACTCTGGGGTGAGAACAGAGTGCGCTGACAATGCTAGGGCCATGTCTGATACTGCGTCACAGCTCGCAGAGCATGAGGACGGAGAGCTTCATTCTGTGGGTGACGGTTCTGATCCAAACAGATTGGACTCAGATATTTCAAATTTTAAATTTAAATTGGAGAACCTCCGTGTATTACTAGGGGAGGTCTTAGCAGCTCTCAACGATTGTAACACCGTTGCAATACCAGAGAAACTGTGTAGGTTGGATAAATACTTTGCGGTACCGGCGAGTACTGACGTTTTTCCTATACCTAAGAGACTAACTGAAATTGTTACTAAGGAGTGGGATAGACCCGGTGTGCCGTTCTCCCCCCCTCCTATATTTAGAAAAATGTTTCCAATAGACGCCACCACACGGGACTTATGGCAGACGGTCCCTAAGGTGGAAGGAGCAGTTTCTACTCTGGCTAAGCGTACCACTATCCCGGTGGAGGATAGCTGTGCCTTTTCAGACCCAATGGACAAAAAGTTAGAGGGTTACCTTAAGAAAATGTTTACTCAACAAGGTTTTATATTACAACCCCTCGCATGCATTGCGCCTGTCATGGCTGCGGCGGCATTTTGGTTTGAGTCTCTAGAAGAGACCATTAGCTCAGTTCCATTGGATGAAATTATAGACAAGCTTAGAGTCCTTAAGCTAGCTAATTCATTTATTTCTGATGCCGTAGTACATTTAACTAAGCTTACGGCTAAGAATTCCGGATTCGCCATCCAGGCGCGCAGAGCGCTGTGGCTAAAATCCTGGTCAGCCGATGTGACTTCTAAATCTAAATTGCTTAACATACCTTTCAAAGGGCAGACATTATTTGGGCCCGGTTTGAAAGAAATTATCGCTGACATTACTGGAGGTAAGGGACATGCCCTGCCTCAAGACAGAGCCAAACCAAGGGCTAGACAGTCTAATTTTCGTGCCTTTCGTAACTTCAAGGCAGGAGCAGCATCAACTTCCTCCGCTCCAAAACAGGAAGGAACTGTTGCTCGTTACAGACAGGGCTGGAAACCTAACCAGACCTGGAACAAGGGCAAGCAGGCCAGAAAACCTGCTGCCGCCCCTAAGACAGCATGAAGGGAGGGCCCCCGATCTGGAAACGGATCTAGTAGGGGGCAGACTTTCTCTCTTCGCCCAGGCTTGGGCAAGAGATGTCCAGGATCCCTGGGCGTTAGAGATCATATCCCAGGGATATCTTCTGGACTTCAAAGCTTCTCCTCCCAAAGGGAGATTTCATCTTTCAAGGTTGTCAACAAACCAGACAAAGAAAGAGGCGTTTCTACGCTGTGTTCAAGATCTTTTGCTAATGGGAGTGATCCACCCGGTTCCGCGGTCGGAACACGGACAAGGGTTTTACTCAAATCTGTTTGTGGTTCCCAAGAAAGAAGGAACCTTCAGACCAATCTTGGATTTAAAGATCCTAAACAAATTCCTAAGAGTTCCATTGTTCAAAATGGAAACTATTCGGACAATCTTACCCATGATCCAAAAGGGTCAGTACATGACCACAGTGGATCTAAAGGATGCGTACCTTCACATACCGATTCACAAGGATCATTACCGGTACCTAAGGTTTGCCTTCCTAGACAGGCATTATCAGTTTGTAGCTCTTCCCTTCGGGTTAGCTACGGCTCCAAGAATCTTTACAAAGGTCCTGGGCTCTCTTCTGGCGGTACTAAGACCGCGAGGAATAGCGGTAGCTCCGTACCTAGACGACATTCTGATACAAGCGTCAAATTTCCAAACTGCCAAGTCTCATACAGAGTTAGTTCTGGCATTTCTAAGGTCGCATGGGTGGAAGGTGAACGTAGAAAAGAGTTCTCTATTGCCACTCACAAGAGTTCCCTTCTTGGGGACTCTTATAGATTCTGTAGAAATGAAAATTTACCTGACAGAGGACAGGTTAACAAAACTTCTAAATGCTTGCCGTGTCCTTCATTCCATTCAACACCTGTCAGTGGCTCAATGCATGGAGGTAATCGGCTTAATGGTAGCGGCAATGGACATAGTACCTTTTGCACGCCTGCATCTCAGACCGCTGCAATTGTGCATGCTAAGTCAGTGGAATGGGGATTACTCAGATTTGTCCCCTATGCTGAATCTGGATCAAGAGACCAGAGATTCTCTTCTATGGTGGCTTTCTCTGCCACATCTGTCCAGGGGGATGCCCTTCAGCAGGCCAGACTGGACAATTGTAACAACAGACGCCAGCCTACTAGGTTGGGGCGCTGTCTGGAATTCCCTGAAGGCTCAGGGATCATGGACTCAGGAGGAGAGTCTCCTTCCAATAAACATCCTGGAATTGAGAGCAGTTCTCAATGCCCTTCTGACTTGGCCTCAGTTAGCAACTCTGAGGTTCATCAGGTTTCAGTCGGACAACATCACGACTGTGGCTTACATCAACCATCAGGGAGGGACAAGGAGTTCCCTAGCGATGATGGAAGTCTCAAAGATAATTCGCTGTGCAGAGTCTCACTCTTGCCACCTGTAAGCGATCCACATCCCAGGCGTGGAGAACTGGGAGGCGGATTTCCTAAGTCGCCAGACTTTTCATCCGGGGGAGTGGGAACTTCATCCGGAGGTCTTTGCCCAAATACTTCGACGTTGGGGCAAACCAGATATGGATCTCATGGCGTCTCGCCAGAACGCCAAGCTTCCTTGTTACGGGTCCAGATCCAGGGACCCGGGAGCGGTCCTGATAGATGCTCTGACAGCACCTTGGACCTTCAAGATGGCTTATGTGTTTCCACCCTTCCCGATGCTTCCTCGATTGATTGCCAGGATCAAACAGGAGAAAGCATCGGTGATTCTAATAGCGCCTGCGTGGCCACGCAGGACCTGGTTTGCAGATCTAGTGGACATGTCATCCTGTCCACCTTGGTCGCTGCCTCTGAGACAGGACCTTCTAATTCAGGGTCCTTTCAAACATCAAAATCTAATTTCTCTGAAGCTGACTGCATGGAGATTGAACGCTTGATTTTATCAAAGCGTGGATTTTCGGAGTCAGTAATTGATACCTTAATACAGGCTAGGAAACCTGTTACCAGGAAAATTTACCATAAGATATGGCGTAAATATTTACACTGGTGCGAATCCAAGAGTTACTCATGGAGTAAGGTTAGGATTCCTAGGATATTGTCTTTTCTACAAGAAGGTTTAGAAAAGGGTTTATCTGCAAGTTCTTTAAAGGGACAGATCTCAGCTCTGTCCATCCTTTTACACAAACGTCTGTCAGAAGTTCCAGACGTTCAGGCTTTTTGTCAGGCTTTGGCCAGGATTAAGCCTGTGTTTAAGACTGTTGCTCCACCGTGGAGCTTAAACTTAGTTGTTAACGTTTTACAGGGGGTTCCGTTTGAACCCCTTCATTCCACTGATATCAAGCTGTTATCTTGGAAAGTTCTGTTTTTAATGGCTATTTCCTTGGCTCGTAGAGTCTCTGAGTTATCGGCCCTACATTGTGATTCTCCTTATCTGATTTTTCATTCAGACAAGGTAGTTCTGCGTACTAAACCTGGGTTCTTACCTAAGGTAGTCACCAACAAGAATATCAATCAAGAGATTGTTGTTCCATCATTGTGCCCTAACCCTTCTTCAAAGAAGGAACGACTTCTGCACAATCTGGACGTAGTCCGTGCCCTGAAATTTTATTTACAGGCAACTAAAGATTTTCGCCAAACTTCTTCCCTGTTTGTAGTTTATTCTGGACAGAGGAGAGGTCAAAAAGCATCTACTACCTCTCTCTCTTTTTGGCTTCGTAGCATAATACGTTTAGCCTATGAGACTGCTGGACAGCAGCCTCCTGAAAGAATTACAGCTCATTCTACGAGAGCTGTGGCTTCCACGTGGGCCTTTAATAATGAGGCCTCTGTTGAACAGATTTGCAAGGCTGCAACTTGGTCTTCTCTTCATACTTTTTCCAAATTTTACAAATTTGACACTTTTGCTTCTTCTGAGGCTGTTTTTGGGAGAAAGGTTCTTCAGGCAGTGGTTCCTTCCGTGTAAAGATCCTGCCTGTCCCTCCCGTCATCCGTGTACTTTAGCTTTGGTATTGGTATCCCATAAGTAATGGATGACCCGTGGACTGACTACACTTAACAGGAGAAAACTTAATTTATGCTTACCTGATAAATTCCTTTCTCCTGTAGTGTAGTCAGTCCACGGCACGCCCTGTTTTTTATGGCAGGTCTAAAATTTAAATTAAACTCCAGTCACTACTGCACCCTATAGTTTCTCCTTTCTCGTTTGGTTTCGGTCGAATGACTGGGTATGACGTAGAGGGGAGGAGCTATATAGCAGCTCTGCTTGGGTGATCCTCTTGCACTTCCTGTTGGGGAGGAGTTAATATCCCATAAGTAATGGATGACCCGTGGACTGACTACACTACAGGAGAAAGGAATTTATCAGGTAAGCATAAATTATGTTTTTTGTTAAGTTGCCTAATAATTATGCACAGTAATAGTCACCTGCACACACAGATATCCCCCTAAAATAGCTATAACTAAAAACAAACTAAAAACTACTTCCAAAACTATTCAGCTTTGATATTAATGAGTTTTTTGGGTTTATTGAGAACATGGTTGTTGTTCAATAATAAAATTAATCCTCAAAAATACAACTTGCCTAATAATTCTGCACTCCCTGTATGTCCTTAGCTATTTTAGCTAGAAGAGCTTTATGGCTTAAATCTTGGAATGCTGATATGACTTCTAAATCAACGTTGCTATCACTTTCTTTCCAAGGTAATAAATTATTTGGTTCTCAGTTGGATTCTATAATTTCAACTGTCACGGGGGGGGGGGGGGGGGGGAGGGAGCTTTTTTGCCTCAGGATAAAAAAATCTAAGGGTAAATTTAAAGCTTCTGTTTTCGTTCCTTTCGACAAAATAAGGAACAGAAACCTAGTCCTTCCCCTAAGGAATCTGTCTCCAATTGGAAGCCTTCCTCAATCTGGAATAAATCCAAGCCATTTAAGAGATCTAAACCAGCCACCAAGTCCGCATGAAGGTGCGGCCCTCATTCCAGCTCAGCTGGTAGGGGGCAGATTAAATTTTTTCAAGGATATTTGGATAAATTCAGTCCAAAATCATTGGATTCAGAACATTGTCTCTCAGGGGTACATAATAGGTTTCAGAGTAAGACCGCCTGTGAGAAGTTTCTTTCTCTCACGCATTCCAGTGAACCGAGAGAAAGCACAGGCTTTCCTGAAATGTGTTTCAGACCTGGAGTTATCTGGGTTATCGTGCCAGTTCCTTTTCAGGAACAGGGTCTGGGGTTTTATTCAAATCTGTTCATTGTCCCAAAGAAAGAAAATTCATTCAGACCAGTTCTGGATCTAAAGGTCTTGAATCGTTATGTAAGAGTACCACTATCCGTTCCTGAGATTCTCTTTTCTAGACAAGCATTACCAATTTGTTGCTCTTCCTTTTGGCCTAGTGACCGCTCCAAGGATCTTTTCAAAGGTTCTCGGTGCCCTACTCTCTGTAATCAGAGAGCAGGGTATTGCGGTGTTTCCTTATTTGGACAATATCTTGGTACTTGCTCAGTCTTTACGTTCTTCAGAATCTCACACGAATCAACTAGTGTTGTTTCTTCAAAGACATGGTTGGAGGATCAATTTACCAAAAAGTTCTTTGATTCCTCAGACAAGGGTAACCTTTTTAGGTTTCCAAATAGATTCAGTACCCATCACTTTGTCTCTAACAGACAAGAGACGTTTGAAATTGGTTGCAGCCTGTCGGAACCTTCAGTCTCAATCATTCCCCTCAGTAGCTATGTGCATGGAGGTTTTAGGTCTCATGACTGCAGCATCGGACGCGATCCCCTTTGCTCATTTTCACATGAGATCTCTTCAGCTTTGTATGCTGAACCAATGGTGCAGGGATTATACAAGGATATCACAATTAATATCCTTAGATCCCAATGTTCGACTATCTCTGACTTGGTGGTTAGATCACCATCGTATAGTTCAAGGGGCCTCTTTTGTTCGTCCAACCTGGACTGTGATCACTTCAGATGCGAGTCTTTCAGGTTGGGGAGCTGTCTGGGGATCTCTGACAGCACAAGGGGTTTGGAAATCTCAAGAGGTGAGATTACCAATCAATATTTTGGAACTCCGTGCGATTCTCTGAGCTCTTCAGTTTTGGCCTCTATTGAAGAGAGAGATGTTTATTTGTTTTCAGACAGACAATGTCACAACTGTGGCGTATGTCAATCATCAGGGTGGGACTCACAGTCCTCAAGCTATGACAGATCCCGGATACTTGTTTGGGCAGAATCCAGCTCCTGTCTAATTTCTGCGGTCCATATCCCAGGTATAGACAATTGGGAAGCGGATTATCTCAGTCGTCAAGCTTTACATCCGGGAGAGTGGTCTCTTCACCCAGATGTGTTTTTTCAAATTGTTCAGATGTGGGGGCTTCCAGAAATAGATCTGATGGCATCTCATATAAACAAGAAACTTCCCAGGTACCTGTCCAGGTCCAGGGATCCTCAGGCGGAAGCAGTGGATGCATTGACACTTCCTTGGAGTTATCAACCTGCCTATATTTTTCCACCTCTAGTTCTTCTTCCAAGAGTGATTTCCAAGATCATCATGGAGCAATCATTTGTACTGCTGGTGGCTCCAGCATGGGCTCACAGGTTTTGGTATGTGGATCTTGTTCGGATGTCCAGTTTATTATCGAGTTTGGAAGACTAACATTTCATGGTGTTCTTCTCATAAATTCTCTTGGCATTCTTTTAGAATTCCTAGAATTTTACAGTTTCTTCAGGATGGTTTGGATAAGGGTTTGTCTGTGAGTTCCTTTAAAGGACAAATCTCTGCTCTTTCTGTTTTATTCCACAGAAAAATTGCTAAACTCCCTGATATTCATTATTTTGTACAGGCTTTGGTTCGTATCAAGCCTGTCATTAAATCAATCTCTCCTTCTTTTAGTCTTAATTTGGGTTTGAAGGCTTTACAGGATCCTCCGTTTGAGACTATGCATTTTTGGACATTAAATTGCTTTCTTGGAAAGTGTTGTTTCTTTTGGCCATCTCTTCTGCTAGAAGAGTTTCTGAATTATCTGCTCTTTCTTGTGAGTCTCCTTTTCTGACTTTTCATCAGGATAAGGCAGTTTTGCGGACTTCATTTAAATTCTTACCTAAAGTTGTGAATTCCAACAACATTAGTAGGGAAATTGTTGTCCCTTCTTTGTGTCCCCATCCTAAGAATTCTTTGGAAAGATCTTTACATTCTTTGGATGTGGTGAGAGCTTTGAAATATTATGTTGAAGCTACTAAAGTTTTCAGGAAGACTTCTAGTCTATTTGTTATCTTTTCTAGTAATAGGGAAAGGTCAGAAGGCTTCTGCCATTTCTTTGGCATCTTGGTTAAAGCTTTTGATTCATCACGCTTATTTGGAGTCGGGTAAATCCCCGCCTCAGAGGATTACTGCTCATTCTACTAGGTCTGTTTCCACTTCCTGGGCTTTTTAGAATGATGCTTCAGTTGATCAGATTTGCAAAGCAGCAACTTGGTCTTCTTTGCATACATTTACTAAGTTCTACCATTTTGATGTTTTTTCTTATTCAGAAGCAGTTTTTGGTAGAAAAGTTCTTCAGGCAGCTGTTTCAGTTTGATTCTTCTACTTATAATTTCATTTTTTTTCTTTTCCATTATAAGATTAAAATTTATGATTTGGGTTGTGGATTAATTTTTTCAGCAGAATAGGCTGTCTTTATTTTTTATCCCTCCCTCTCTAGTGACTCTTGCGTGGAGTTCCACATCTTGGGTATTTCTATCCCATACGTCACTAGCTCATGGACTCTTGCCAATTACATGAAAGAAAACATAATTTATGTAAGAATTTACCTGATAAATTAATTTCTTTCATATTGGCAAGAGTCCATGAGGCCCACCCTTTTTATGGTGGTTATTTTTTTGTATAAAGCACAATTATTCCAATTTCTTTGTTTATGCTTTTGCTCCTTTCTTTATCACCCCACTTCTTGGCTATTCGTTAAACTGAATTGTGGGTGTGGCGAGGGGTGTATTTATAGGCATTTTGAGGTTTGGGAAACTTTGCCCCTCCTGGTAGGATTGTATATCCCATACGTCACTAGCTCATGGACTCTTGCCAATATGAAAGAAATTAATTTATCAGGTAAATTCTTACATAAATTGTGTTTTTTCTCCATCCCCTGTATTTAAAAAAGATGTTTCCTATAGCAGATTCTATCAAGAAATCTTGGCAGACGGTACCCAAAGTGGAAGGGGCAATTTCCACGCTAGCCAAGAGAACTACTATTCCTATAGAGGATAGTTGTTCCTTTAGGGATCCTATCGATAAGAAGTTAGAGGGGTTACACAAGAAGATGTATGTACACCAGGGTTTACAATGGCAACCTGCGGTTTGTATTGCTACTGTTACTAGTGCGGCAGCATCCTGGTTTGATGCATTGTCTGAATCTATTCGGACAGACACTCCCCTCGAAGAAATCCAGGATAGGATAAAGGCCTTTAAGTTGGCCAACCCCTTTATCACAGATGCTTCCCTTCAGTTTATTAAGCTGGGAGCTAAGATTTCTGGTTTTGCCGTACTGGCCCGCAGAGCTTTATGGTTAAAATCTTGGTCTGCCGATGTGTCATCTAAGTCTAAACTTTTAGCGATTTCTTACAAAGGAAAGACTTTGTTTGGGCCGGGGTTGACGGAAATAATTTCTGACATCAAGGGAGGAAATGGAAATTTCCTCCCTCAGGAAAAGAGAAATAAGCAAACGGGACGTCAGAGTAATTTTCATTCCTTTCGAAATTTCAAGGGAAATCCTTCCACTTCCTCCTCCAAGCAGGAGCAGTCCAAGCCTTCCTGGAGACCTATTCAGTCTTGGAACAAGGGAAAACAATCCAAAAAGCCTGCTATTGAATCAAAAGCAGCATGAAGGGACTTCCCCCAATCCAGGACCGGATCTTGTGGGGGCAGACTTTCATCCTTCGCTCAGGCTTGGGTTTGAGATGTTCAGGATCCTTGCGCGGTGGACATCATGTCCCAGGGATACAAACTAGAGTTCAAGACTTTTCCTCCCAGGGGCAGGTTTCTGCTTTAAAGATTATCTGTAGACCAAACAAAAAGAGAGGCGTTCTTACACTGTGTTTGGGACCTCTCCGACCTGTGAGTAATAGTTCCTGTTCCAATGCAGGAACAGGGTCTTGGGTTCTATTCCAATCTATTCATGGTTCCCAAAAAGGAGGGAACCTTCAGACCGATTTTAGATCTCAAGAGTCTAAACAAATTCCTCAGAGTGCCGTCCTTCAAGATGGAAACTATTCGTTCCATTCTTCCTTTGGTCCAAGAGGGTCAATTTATGACAACGGTGGATTTAAAGGACACGTACCTGTATTTTCCCATACACAGCGACCATCACAAGTTTCTAAGGTTTGCATTTCTAGACAAACACTTCCAATTTGTGGCTCTACCATTCGGTCTTGCCACATGCTCCCAGAATTTTCTCACAAAGGTTCTGGGATCCCTGCTAGCGGTGCTCCGATTGTGGGCATTGCAGTGGCACCTTACCTGGACCACATTCTGGTTCAGGCCACCTTCCTTTCAACAAAGCAAGATCTTCACACGGAAATGTTATCTTTCCTGCGGTCTCACGGATGGATAGTGAATTTGTAAAAAGCGTTCCTTAGTTCCAAATACAAGGTGATTTTCTTGGGAACCATAATAGATTCCTTATCAATGAAGATTTTTTCTGAACAGAAGTCAGGAAATCAAAGCTTTTCGATTCTTGCTAGCACTTCTCAGTCCTCTCCTCGGCCATCAGTGGCTAAATGCATGGAGGTAATTCGGGCTGATTGATAGCGGCAATAGACATCATCCCGTTCACCCGTTTCCACCTCAGGACCTCTGCAGTTAAGCATGCTCAGGCAGTGAAACGGAGATTATGCGGATCTGTCTCCGCGATACAGCTGGGCAGGAAAACAAGGGATTCTCCACTATGGTGGTTGTCTCTGGATCATCTCTCTCAGGGAACATGCTTTTGCAGACCCTCTTGGGTAATTGTGACAATAGATGCCAGCCTTCTGGGATTGGGGAGCATTCTGGGGCTCTCTAAAGGTTCAGGGAGCATGGACTCGGTCGGAGTCTGTTCTACCCATAAACATTCTGGAACTGAGAGCAATCCTTCAATGCTCTCCTGGCCTGGCCTCAGTTAGCTTTGGCCCGGTTCATCAGGTTGCAGTCGGGACAATATAACCTCAGTGGCTTACATCAACCATCAGGGAGGAACTCTGAGTTCCTTGGCCATGACAGAGGTAGCCCAAGATCATTCAGTGGGCAGAGACCCACAATTGCTGTCTGTCGGCGATCCCACATTCCAGGCAAGTGGACAACTGGGGAGGCGGACTTCCTGATCAGGCAGACCTTTCACCCGGGGGGGAGTGGGAGCTCCATCAGTGTTTTCCAGTCTGATCTCAAATGGGGTCAGCCGGAATTGGATCTCATGGCATCTCGGCAGAATGCCAAGCTCCTGAGGTACGGGTCGAGGTCAAGGGACCCTCAGGCTGTACTGATAGACGCTCTGGTGGTACCCTTGGCATTTCAGTCTTGCATACCTATTTCCTCTGTTTACTCTTTTACTCTGGTCATTGCTCGAATCAAAGCAGGAAAAGCGTGCGTCAGTGATCCTCATTGCCACCAGCGTGGCCTTGCAGGATTTTTGTATGCAGACTGGTGGACATGTCCATCTCTTCCACCTTGGAGACTTCCGTTGAGGGAAGGACCTTATACTTCAAGGGCCCTTCCTTCATCCAAAATCTAGTTTCTCCTGAAAACTGACTGCTTGGAGATTGAAATCTTAATTTTATCCAAGCGTAGATTTTCGGACTCGGTCCTTGAGACCTGATTGAAGCTGTAACCTGTGGACTAGAAAGATTTACCATATGATATGGCGTTAAATATCTATATTGGTGTGAATCCAAAGGCTACTCTTTGAGTAGAGTTAGGATTCCTAGAATTCTGTCCTTTCTCCATGAAGGTTTGGAGAAGGGTTTATCGACAAGTTCCCTAAAGGGTCAAATATCTGCCTTGTCTATTTTATTATATAAGCATCTGGCGGACGTCCCAGACATGCAATCGTTTTGTTCAGGACCTTTGGTCAGGATCAGGCCTGTGTTCAAATCAGTTACTCCTACCCTGGAGTCTTAATTTAGTTTTAAGGTTCTTCAAGGGGCTCCAATTGAGGCCTATGCATTCCTTAGATATTAAGTTGTTATCTTGGAAAGTTTTGTTTCTTGTTGCTATTTCATCTGCTCGTAGAGTGTCAGAGCTCTCAGCATTATAGTATGAGTCCCCTTACCTTATTTTTCATTCAGATAAGGTGGTTTTACGTACTTAATTAAGGGTTTCTCCAAAATTAGTTTCAGACTGGAACATTAATCAGGAGATTGTTATTCCCTTCCTTGTGTCCTCATCCTTCTTCTCAGAAAGAACGGCTCCTACACAATCTGGACGTTGTACGTGCACTAAAATTTCTATTTACAGGTGACTAAGGATTTTCGTCAGTCTTCTGCTATGTTTGTGGTATTCTCTGGGAAAACGTAAGAGACAGAAAGCTATGGCTACTTCTCTTTCTTGTGGCTGAAGAGTATCATTCGCTTTGCCTATGAAACTGCTGGACAAGAGCCGTCTGAGAGTGTATGGCTCATTCTACGAGGGCTGTTTCCACCTCCTGGGCATTCAAAAATGAAGCTTCTGTGGAACAGATTTGCAAGGCTGCAACTTGGTCATCTCTTCACTCTTTTTCACAAATTCTATAAATTTGGACACTTTTGCCTTGGCTGAGGCCTCTTTTGGGAGAAAGGTTCTTCAAGCAGTGGTGCTTCCATTTAGGTTCCCTGTCTTGTCCCCTCCCTTATCATCTGTGTACTCTAGCTTGGGTATTGATTCCCAATAGTAATTAGATGATCCGTGGGACTCATTGTGTCATTAGAAAGAAAACAAATTTATGCTTACCTGATTTATTTATTTCTTGACACGATGAGTCCACGCCCACCCCTGTTCTTTTAGATAGTGGTTGTTGGTACGTTATAAAACTTCAGGGACACCTCTGCACCCTTGTTGCTTCTCTTTTCTCTCCCTTTTACTTCGGTCGAATGGGACTGGGGTTGGAGGGAAGGGAGGTGATATTTAACAGTGTTGATGTGGTGCTCTTGCCGCCTCCTGCTGGACAGGAGTGATATTCCAATAGTAATTAGATGATCGTGGACTCATCATGTAAAGAAAGAAAGAAATTTATCAGGTAAGCTTAAATCTATTTTTCTTTATTTTATAAATTTTCGCTCGGTTTCCCATTCTCTCGAGCCTATATATACAAATATATATATATATATATATATATATTATAGCGTCAAAACTTATTAGAAAAAGAGAAAAAAACCACAGTAGAGCTATATGAGATTACTGTGTAAAGGTGGGGATTTCAGCACTCAATAGAGCTCCATTTTACCAATTAGGTGTTTGACTGGAAGCTATCAGGAAACAAATACACGGATGCACATGAGTTCAGATAACACGACAAATTTATTTACCAAAGTAACAAACATGCTGAAAGACATTTGCATATTGTTTAGGTTACTAAAGAGAATATATTACTACCACTGCAGTGGAATATCTATCAATCATCATACATTTCAAAAACAGCTTATTATAGCAACATTGTATTGATTCCTATATAGCAAGAAAAATGTAACTATGGCCAATACAGATTATCTTATGATCATATATTCGACCTGTTTTGAGTCTCCTTATGTTAGAAAATAGGAAGAAACCACAGGTTCGTGGAAAATCCGTTTCTGCTGGGCCCAGGTTCCAGATGAAAAGAAGTATGTTAAAGGGAAATTTTTTCTTTTTTCAAAAGGCTAATTCTTTGCCTTAGATCAAGAGCTGTATAAAGAGGACTTGTATGCTAGAGTTCCGAGGTAAAAGCGTCCTCTCTATCTAGCATAGAAATACAATACTTGTTGAAAAATGCCGTTGTTACTTGTAACCAAAACAAATGCAGCTTTCCAGGAAGCTGCGGTGTGTGTAGCGGTCGAGTGTCTGCATCAAAAACATTACTCCGGACTTCTGTGATTGAGTAGCAGTCCGGGTATCTGTGTTAGTGCTCACCTCCGGATTCACCTTGTGTCCGCAGTTATAGAAATTACAGAATTACAGTACATTTAGTTCGGTTATGAGTACTGAAGTTACGATGCAGGGTCGGGACAGGTGCTTCCTACATCAAACTGCTTTCTACTTCACTTCAAAGTCATATCACTTCGCTTTTAGGGATCCTTGACTGCATCGGATGGCAGATATTAATCTTTATAGAAGTCGTTCCGAACTTGGCATAGACTGTAAGTAGGTGTCTGTCTGTCGACGCGCGTTTCGCCCACAATGCTCAGCGAAAGCTAGGGCCTCATCAGGACTACCTGGCACCTGTGTCTCCTACCTCTTATTGGATTTTTTCCTTCAGGAGGTGTGTTTAGTTCAACAAATATACAGTTGCAATTGGTTTTAAACACTACAAGCCTCCAGAGAGACCTGACCAATTATTAGGAGAGTGAAATTTGATACAAATGTATCCAAACCTGCCGTGACTATACAAGAACTCATGTGCTCCCGCTAAACAAATAACGCCATCTTTTATAACACTAGGTTAGACAGAGAAAGAAGAAATAGAGAACTTAGATAGAACTGTCATTTTTTAATGGAAGCTATTACTTTTATTTGATAGAGAATATTTATCGATTTAAAAGATTTTTCCTAGTAAATGGCATTTCAATTTAATAATCCTTAGTATCCCAAAAACTTAGCCCAAGGAACGAAGCATTATTCTATTCTTTCATTTAGACCATTAGGAGTCATTATTTTCTAATGTATATGTCACCTGGTTCTTTTCTAAGTAGGCATTTATCTTCATCCCCTCCTCGTCCATTTGTAATCCTATATCAATTGCTATAAATTTTAAGGATACAGTGCTACTTTTATGTACCTCTATTGAAGTGACGAGCTACACTTGTATCCCTTTCATAGAGAATGTCATCCCCTGTGCTCCTGCACCTCTGTCCTTGAACATTCTTTTCGTTTTTCCAACATAGAACAGAGGGCAGGAGCACTGTAAGAGATAGACAACCCCTGTTGTATTGCAATTTGCAAAATGTCTTATATCAAACTTTTTACCTGTGTTTGTACAAAATGTTTTGCTTTTTTAGGATATATGGACAGTAGACACAATCTCTCCTCTTTTAAGCTAAATTTAACACACATTGAGGTTCTAAGAAAAGGATTAACCTTTTGCCCATCAAACAAACTAAACAAGTTTGACTAGTAAAGGATCTTCACCTTTTTGCTAGAAAAAATAGTTTTACACCATACCTTGCATCAGAATAAATCTGAACAGAAAAAGGATGAAGAAACTATAATGGTTCTAGAGTCCCTCTTGAATGAAAATGAAGACAGGGAAAGATTTGTGAATCTAAATCAACATACATGCCTTCGTTAGCACAGGTTCCAATTGTCTCAATGTTTGTCAAAGCGGTTGAAAGGGAAATAGAAAAATTACCTGACGACTGGATTCAGTCTGACAATTTAAGTTTTAAAAGAGAGACAAGCATTGAAAGAACTAAGTACAGCAAAAGGGGTAACTTTTTAAGCCAGCCGATAAGGGCGGAAATCTAGTCCTTCTAGATGAGTCCTACTATCTTAATGAGGTAAAGAGACAACTAAACGATAGATTACAGTATGAAAAACTTTCAAGTAATCCCATGATTATTAATGAAGTCAAAAACTTAATAGAATCTTACAAGATGCTAAGATGGAGGGTCTCATATCAGTAAAGGAATTCCAATTTCTCAGCCCAAACTCACCCTGTTATGCCCACTTTCTATGTAATCCCAAAAAATACACAAGAATCCTACCAGTCCCCCTGGGAGACAAATTGTCTCTGGGATTGGTGGCATGAGTGAGCATATTGGTGAATATGTAGATATCTTTCTCAGACCTTTCCTTCTCTCCCTCCCCTCCTATGTAAAAGACACACCTGACCTCCTAAGGAAGTTAGATGATATATCAGTAAAAAGAGAAACAATCTTGGTGTCCTTGAATGTTGAAAGTCTCTATTCCTCGATACCACATACAATAGGGATAGAAGCATCTAAACAATTCCTTAAAACAAGAGGGCCAGAGTGTGATAGACATACAGCCTTTGTTGTTGAGCTATTACATTTTATTTTGAATAACAATGTCTTCCAATTTGACAACTCCATCTATAGACAGGTCAGGGGGACAGCCATGGGAGCAGTTTGTGCTCTGACATATGCATGTCTCCACTTGGGAGCATGGGAGTTGGACAAATTTGAAAAATATGGAGAGGTATTTGACTCCCATGTTTCCTTGTGGATTAGGTATGTGGATGACATACTCATGCTGTGGGATGGCCCCCTGACCTGTCTCCATGAATTTGTCTCTAACCTTAATAAAAACAATCGCAATATTCTACTAACGTATGCCTTAAGCACAAAAGAACTGCCGTTCCTAGATATAGTAATTAAGAAAGAAGGTAATAAATTTCTACTGAAAATTACCGAAAAGTACAGCAACGAACAGTATCCTGGAAGCATCCAGTGGTCACCCAGAACCTCTGAAAAAAGGTATACCATACAGTCAACTACTGAGATTAAAAAGAAATTGTTCTTCTAGGACAAAATTTAACCATCATGCTGATCAGATGTGTCAAAGATTCATAGAAAGAGGATATTCACGAAAGTTGATTAGATACACCCATAATAAAGTAAGGAAATTGAATAGGGATGACCTCCTGTATTCGAAAAAAGAGAAAAAAGTTGATAGTAACTTAAGATTTATTACAACTTATAATTGCCAGTGGCATAATATTAGATTCATATTGGCACAGAAATGGCATAATTCTAACTTTAGATGAAAAAATAGCAGAAAAGGTAGGACAATATCCACTGATGACAGCTAAAAAATCACCAAATCTCAAAGACAAATTGGTTAAAAGTAGATTTGTCAGATCACAGACTGAAACAACCTGGCTAAGTAAGCATCAACAGGTTAAAGGCACCTATCCCTGTGGACATTGTGTCTACTGTCCATATATCCTAAAAAGCAAAACATTTTGTACAAACACAGGTAAAAGTTTTGATATAAGACATTTTGCAAATTGCAATACAACAGGGGTTGTCTATCTCTTACAGTGCTCCTGCCCTCTGTTCTATGTTGGAAAAACGAAAAGAATGTTCAAGGACAGAATGCAGGAGCACAGGGATGACATTCTCTATGAAAGGGATACAAGTGTAGCTCGTCACTTCAAAGAGGTACATAAAAGTAGCACTGTATCCTTAAAATTTATAGCAATTGATATAGGGATTACAAATGGACGAGGAGGGGATGAAGATAAATGCCTACTTAGAAAAGAAGCCAGGTGGACATATACATTAAAAACAATGACTCCTAATGGTCTAAATGAAAGAATAGAATATGCTTCGTTCTTGGGCTAAGTTTTTTGGAACTAAGGATAATTAAATTGAAATGCCTTTTACTAGGAAAAATCTTTTAAATCGATAAATATTCTCTATCAAATAAAAGTAATAGCTTCCATTAAAAATGACAGTTCTATCTAAGTTCTCTATTTCTTCTTTCTCTGTCTAACCTAGTGTTATAAAAGATGGTGATATTTGTTTAGCGGAGCACATGAGTTCTGTATAGTCACGGCAGGTTTGGATACATTTGTATCAAATTTCACTCTCCTAATAATTGGTCAGTCTCTCTGGAGGCTTGTGTGTTTAAAACCAATTGCAACTGTTTATTTGTTGGAACTAAACACACCTCCTTGAAGGAAAAAATCCAATAAGAGGTAGGAGACACAGGTGCCAGGTAGTCCTGATGAGGCCCTAGCTTTCGCTGAGCATTGTGGGCGAAACGCGCATCGACAGACAGACACCTACTTACAGTCTATGCAAGTTCGGACGACTTCTATGAAGATTAATATCTGCCATCCGATGCAGTCAAGATCCCTAAAAGCGAAGGTGATATGACTTTGAAGTGAAGGTAGAAAGCAGTTTGATGTAGGAAGCACCTGTCCCGACCCTGCACGTAACTTCAGTACTCATACCTGAACTAAATGACTGTAATTTCTATAACTGCGGACACAAGGTGAATCCGGAGGTGAGCACTAACACAGATACCCGGACTGCTACTCAATCACAGAAGTCCGGAGTAATGTTTTGATGCAGACACTCGGACCGCTACACACCGCAGCTTCCTGGAAAGCTGCATTTGTTTTGGGTTACAAGTAACAACGGCATTTCTCAACAAGTATTGTATTTCTATGCTAGATAGAGAGGACGCTTTTACCTCAGAACTCTAGCATACAAGTCCTCTTTATACAGCTCTTTATCTAAGCAAAGAATGAGCCTTTTGAAAAAAGAAAAAATTTCCCTTTAACATACTTCTTTTCATCTGGAACCTGGGCCCAGGCAGAAACGGATTTTCCACGAACCTGTGGTTTCTTCCTATTTTCTAACCATAAGGAGGACTCAAAACAGGTTGCATATATGATCATAAGAAAATCTGTATGGCCATAGTTACATTTTTCTTGCTATATAGGAATCAATACAATGTTGCTATAATAAGCTGTTTTTGAAATGTATGATGATTGATAGATATTCCACTGCAGTGGTAGTAATATATTCTCTTTAGTACCTAAACAATATGCAAATGTCTTTTCAGCATGTTTGTTACTTTGTAAATAAATTTGTTGTGTTATCTGAACTCATGTGCATCCGTGTATTTGTTTCCTGATAGCTTCCAGTCAAACACCTAATTGGGTAAAATGGAGCTCTATTGAGTGCTGAAATCCCCCACCTTTACACAGTATCTCATATAGCTCTACTGTGTTTTTTTTCTCTTTTTCTAATAAGTTTTGAAGCTATATTTGTTTTTTGGGGGTCTGCACCTGATCTAGAAGTGGATAACTACCGCCTAGATCTTTAAACTATAAATTTCCTATCCTGTTTAAACAGGAAGGTTTTAACAATCCTCTCCCAAATATTTTTCTTGTAATATAAATATATATATATATATATATATATATATATATATATATATATATATATATATATATATATAATATATATATATATATATATTATATATATATATTAAAAAATGATAGAAGGGTACATTAAACAGTCTCTCATACTAAAAGATAGATTCTTAGAAAAAGGCTATCCATTGGATCTTGTTCAAAATGGATACATTAGAGCTCTAAATGATGATAGAAATAAGTATTTACTATCTACCAAAGCTAACAATATCAAAAATACAAAAACCAAGTCACAATTTACTGATGAATTCAAAACACCATTATTCATAACTGGTTATAGCAACCAATTTCGAGAATTAAACAAATTATTTTCTAAACATTGGCCAATAATTTGTGATGATCCTTTTCTTAAAAATTATATTTCCTCAAAGCCACAAGTTGTTTATAGAAGGGCACCTACATTGAAGAACAAATTAGCCCCGAGCAAAGTGGTTAGAGATAAAAATAAGGGCCACCACCCTATTTTGGGGCCCAATAGGACATTTTCTTACCCAGGCATGGGCTATTTAAATGCCTCAAACCCAGATGTAACATGTGTAAGGTAGTTAAAAGTGGAACAAACACTTTCTCTTCTAACCAAACAGGTGAACAATTTAAAATTAACAAAAGATTGTCATGTGAATCTACTTATGTAGTATATCTCATCAGCTGTGCATGTGGGGCTCAATATGTGGGACGCACTGGGCGTGCCATCAGTAAGCGGTGGAGTGAACACACCTATAATATCAAAAGGAAATTCCTTAAGCATAGCCTCTCCAGATATTGTGCATATGCACATAAAGGTAGTTCAAAGACACTTTCTATACTACCCATTGAACACGTTCCCCGAAATAGCCACAACCCTATGCTCACTCTGCATCGCAGAGAGACTTACTGGATTCATAAATTACACACTCTAGCCCCAGACGGTCTAAATGAATGTGTCGATCTAGCTGCATTCGATTTATGAGATTTTTCCCTATATTAAACTATGTATTTGCTATAGGATTTACAGAATTCCTATAGCACCCCACACCACACCACACCCTCACACTCCCCTCACTTTAGTGAATACAATAGAATAGTGTGCTCATATTAATATTACCCTATCCCTAGTTCTTACTATATACCAGTTTATAGTAGTACTATAAGTAGCATATCAGTAATCGCTCTAGTATACACACACTGCTCTCATTTAAACACTGTATCACATTCACAGTAACACATAGCATACATTCTATCACATTTATTTTATGCATATTTATTATTATTTTATTTATATATAATTGGAAACATTATTACCACTTTTAACAAATAGGATAGTGTTAGCCCCATCCAATTGTGGTATATCCATCAACCACATTCAGATTTAGGCTGTTTTCTACACTTCAAAATCGTCTTAGGCTAATTCAGCATTTCTAAAAAATGTATTATTATACATATAGCATGTAAGGTATGTATTCTATCTATACCTTTACCCCATGGGATTAACCTATTAATACCATATATTATTAAAAGCACAATATCACATTCACTTCATTATGTATCACATATTACATCACATTCTTTTTTGGATATTGATTATTATTATTTAAGTCATACAAATTTTGAAACATCTTTATTATTTTCCAACACATAGATAGCTTTAGCTTCTCTCACTCGTAGTATAATCATTTTTTCCAATCAGATATCGATGCTGTCTATACTCCTCTACTGTCTTACATCCATCTACCATTTATATCATCACACTCTCAACACTTAGATAATTTCACCCCCATCTACTTGTTGGTATATCCTTATATAATATATTATATCGTGATATAGGCTGTTTTCCTACACTTAAAGTCGTTTTTAGTAAATTTTGTATGTGGTTGTGTTGGGAGATACCATTTACCCCACACAATCATTTAGAAAATCTCTAGCATTCATGTACTTTCTTCCTTCTAGCACGTAACTAAGCCAATCGCAGCTGACTTTCTATACCCCTTTATTTTCAACAAATCACTAACGGCTAGATTTAGAGTTTTGTCGGTAAAGACCCGAAAAGCTAACGCCGGCTTTTTTCTGGCCGCACCATAAAAATAACTCTGGTATTAGGAGTCCACATAAAGGCTGCGTTAGGCTCCAAAAAAGGAGTGTAGAGCATATTTAACGCAGCTTCAACTCTCGATACCAGAGTTGCTTACGGACGCGGCCAGCCTCAAAAACGTGCTCGTGCACGATTCCCCCATAGAAAACAATGGGGCTGTTTGAGCTGGAAAAAAACCTAACACCTGCAAAAAAGCCGCGTTCAGCTCCTAACGCAGCACCATTGTTTGCTATGCGGAAACACTTCCTACGTCTGCACCTAACACCCTAACATGTACCCCAAGTCTAAACACCCCTAGCCTTACACTTATTAACCCTTAATCTGCCGCCCCCGCTATCGCTGACACCTGCATATTATTATTAACCCCTAATCTGCCGCTCCGTAAACCGCCGCTACTTACATTAGCCCTATGTACCCCTAATCTGCTGCCCTAACATTGCCGACCCCTATATTATATTTATTAACCCCTAATCTGCCCCCCACAACGTCGCCTCCACCTGCCTACACTTATTAACCCCTAATCTGCCGACCGGACCTGAGCGCTACTATAATAAAGTTATTAACCCCTAATCCGCCTCACTAACCCTATAATAAATAGTATTAACCCCTAATCTGCCCTCCCTAACATCGCCGACACCTAACTTCAATTATTAACCCCTAATCTGCCGACTGGAGCTCACCGCTATTCTAATAAATGTATTAACCCCTAAAGCTAAGTCTAACACTAACACCCCCCTAAATTAAATATAATTTTAATCTAACAAAATTAATTAACTCTTATTAAATAAATTATTCCTATTTAAAGCTAAATACTTACCTGTAAAATAAATCCTAATATAGCTACAATATAAATTATAATTATATTATAGCTATTTTAGGATTAATATTTATTTTACAGGTAACTTTGTATTTATTTTAACCAGGTACAATAGCTATTAAATAGTTAAGAACTATTTAATAGCTAAAATAGTTAAAATAATTACAAAATTACCTGTAAAATAAATCCTAACCTAAGTTACAATTAAACCTAACACTACACTATCAATAAATTAATTAAAATACCTATAATTATCTACAATTAAACCTAACACTACACTATCAATAAATAAATTAAATACAATACCTACAAATAACTACAATGAAATAAACTATCTAAAGTACAAAAAATAAAAAAATATTTACAAACATAAGAAAAATATTACAACAATTTTAAACTAATTACACCTACTCTAAGCCCCCTAATAAATAACAAAGCCCCCCAAAATAAAAAAAATGCCCTACCCTATTCTAAATTACTAAAGTTCAAAGCTCTTTTACCTTACCAGCCCTGAACAGGGCCCTTTGCGGGGCATGTCCCAAGAAGTTCAGCTCTTTTGCCTGTAAAAAAAAACATACAATACCCCCCCAACATTACAACCCACCACCCACATACCCCTAGTCTAACCCAAACCCCCCTTAAATAAACCTAACACTAAGCCCCTGAAGATCTTCCTACCTTATCTTCACCATACCAGGTTCACCGATCGATCCAGAAGAGCTCCTCCGATGTCCTGATCCAAGCCCAAGCGGGGGGCTGAAGAGGTCCATGATCCGGCTGAAGTCTTCATCCAAGCGGGGCAGAAGAGGTCTTCCATCCGATTGAAGTCTTCATCCAAGCGGGATCTTCTATTGTCATCCATCCGGAGCGGAGCGGCAGGATCCTGAAGACCTCCGACGCGGAACATCCATCCTGGCCGACGACTGAACGACGAATGATGGTTCCTTTAAATGACGTCATCCAAGATGGCGTCCCTCGAATTCCGATTGGCTGATAGGATTCTATCAGCCAATCGGAATTAAGGTAGGAATATTCTGATTGGCTGATTTCTATCAGCCAATCGGAATTAAGGTAGGAATATTCTGATTGGCTGATTTCATCAGCCAATCAGAATATTCCTACCTTTATTCCGATTGGCTGATAGAATCCTATCAGCCAATCGGAATTCGAGGGACGCCATCTTGGATGACGTCATTTAAAGGAACCATCATTCGTCGTTCAGTCGTCGGCCAGGATGGATGTTCCGCGTCGGAGGTCTTCAGGATTCTGCCGCTCCGCTCCGGATGGATGACCATAGAAGATCCCGCTTGGATGAAGACTTCAATCGGATGGAAGACCTCTTCTGCCCCGCTTGGATGAAGACTTCAGCCGGATAATGGACCTCTTCAGCCCCCCGCTTGGGCTTGGATCAGGACATCGGAGGAGCTCTTCTGGATCGATCGGTGAACCTGGTATGGTGAAGATAAGGTAGGAAGATCTTCAGGGGCTTAGTGTTAGGTTTATTTAAGGGGGTTTGGGTTAGATTAGGGGTATGTGGGTGGTGGGTTGTAATGTTGGGGGGGGGGTATTGTATGTTTTTTTTTACAGGCAAAAGAGCTGAACTTCTTGGGGCATGCCCCACAAAGGGCCCTGTTCAGGGCTGGTAAGGTAAAAGAGCTTTGAACTTTAGTAATTTAGAATAGGGTAGGGCATTTTTTTATTTTGGGGGGCTTTGTTATTTTATTAGGGGGCTTAGAGTAGGTGTAATTAGTTTAAAATTGTTGTAATATTTTTCTTATGTTTGTAAATATTTTTTTACTTTTTGTAACTTAGTTCTTTTTTATTTTTTGTACTTTAGATAGTTTATTTCATTGTAGTTATTTGTAGGTATTGTATTTAATTTATTTATTGATAGTGTAGTGTTAGGTTTAATTGTAGATAATTATAGGTATTTTATTTAATTAATTTATTGATAGTGTAGTGTTAGGTTCAATTGTAACTTAGGTTAGGATTTATTTTACAGGTAATGTTGTAATTATTTTAACTATTTTAGCTATTAAATAGTTCTTAACTATTTAATAGCTATTGTACCTGGTTAAAATAAATACAAAGTTACATGTAAAATAAATATTAATCCTAAAATAGCTATAATGTAATTATAATTTATATTGTAGCTATATTAGGATTTATTTTACAGGTAAGTATTTAGCTTTAAATAGGAATAATTTATTTAATAAGAGTTAATTAATTTCGTTAGATTAAAATTATATTTAACTTAGGGGGGTGTTAGTGTTAGGGTTAGACTTAGCTTTAGGGGTTAATACATTTATTAGAATAGCGGTGAGCTCCAGTCGGCAGATTAGGGGTTAATAATTGAAGTTAGGTGTCGGCGATGTTAGGGAGGGCAGATTAGGGGTTAATACTATTTATTATAGGGTTAGTGAGGCGGATTAGGGGTTAATAACTTTATAATAATAGCGGTGCGGTCCGCTCGGCAGATTAGGGGTTAATAAGTGTAGGCAGGTGGAGGCGACGTTGAGGGGGGCAGATTAGGGGTTAATACTATTTATTATAGGGTTAGTGAGGCGGATTAGGGGTTAATAACTTTATAATAATAGCGGTGCGGTCCGGTCGGCAGATTAGGGGTTAATAAGTGTAGGCAGGTGGAGGCGACATTGAGGGCGGCAGATTAGGGGTTAATAAATATAATATAGGGGTCGGTGGTGTTAGGGGCAGCCGATTAGGGGTACATAAGTATAACGTAGGTGGCGGCGCTTTGCGGTTGGCAGATTAGGGGTTAATTATTGTAGGTAGCTGGCTGCGACATTGTGGGGGCAGGTTAGGGGTTAATAAATATAATATAGGGGTCGGCGGTGTTAGGGGCAGCAGATTAGGGGTACATAAGTATAACGTAGGTGGTGGTCGGCAGATTAGGGGTTAAAAAAAATTAATCGAGTGGCGGCGATGTGGGGGGACCTCGGTTTAGGGGTACATAGGTAGTTTATGGGTGTTAGTGTACTTTAGAGTACAGTAGTTAAGAGCTTTATGAACCGGCGTTAGCCCAGAAAGCTCTTAACTACTGACTTTTTTCCTGCGGCTGGAGTTTTGTCGTTAGATGTCTAACGCTCACTTCAGACACGACTCTAAATACCGGAGTTAGAAAAATCCCATTGAAAAGATAGGATACGCAATTTACATAAGGGGATCTGCGGTATGGAAAAGTCGCGGCTGAAAAGTATGCGTTAGACCCTTTTTTTAATGACTCCAAATACCGGAGGTAGCCTAAAACCAGCGTTAGAGGCTCCTAACGCTGGTTTTCACGGCTACCGCCCAACTCTAAATCTAGGCCTAAGTAAAGCACTGGGCTAATTAGCCAAAGATGCGCTAATATTGACAGCCCGAGACACTAATTGTTATGTTAAAAAGCCGCTATGCACAGATACTTTATATAACCACTCCCCCTTTCCTTTAACCATATGAATTAAGATATGTAATACCCCTTTTTACAGACGCATTTTCTTTTTGATCAATTAAAGAACAGTATTAGATTTGACTGACAGACGTTAGCCTGACATGCATAATAGGTCTAGCTACACGCCGATTACGATCTTGACATATTACTTTGACACACAGTATATCGTCAACTGCGTACATACAAATGACAGCCACCGTAAATATTTGGGATCTCACAAGACTGACCCGATGTGAATTAAGATACGTAACGCCCCCTTTTTACAGACGCCTCTCTAAGGCCTAGATTTGGAGTTCGGCGGTAAATGGGCTGCTAACGCTCCGCGGGCTTTTTTCTGGCCGCACCATAAATTTAACTCTGGTATCGAGAGTTCAAACAAATGCTGCGTTAGGCTCCAAAAAAGGAGCGTAGAGCATTTTTACCGCAAATGCAACTCTCGATACCAGAGTTGCTTACGGACGCGGCCGGCCTCAAAAACGTGCTCGTGCACGATTCCCCCATAGGAAACAATGGGGCTGTTTGAGCTTAAAAAAAAACCTAACACCTGCAAAAAAGCAGCGTTCAGCTCCTAACGCAGCCCCATTGTTTCCTATGGGGAAACACTTCCTACGTCTGCACCTAACACTCTAACATGTACCCCGAGTCTAAACACCCCTAGCCTTACACTTATTAACCCCTAATCTGCCGCCCCCGCTATCGCTGACCCCCTGCATATTTTTTTAAACCCCCTAATCTGCCGCTCCGTAAACCGCCGCAACCTACGTTATCCCTATGTACCCCTAATCTGCTGCCCTAACATCGCCGACCCCTATATTATATTTATTAACCCCTAATCTGCCCCCCTCAACGTCGCCGACACCTGCCTACACTTATTAACCCCTAATCTGCCGAGCGGACCTGAGCGCTACTATAATAAAGTTATTAAACCCCTAATCCGCCTCACTAACCCTATCATAAATAGTATTAACCCCTAATCTGCCCTCCCTAACATCGCCGACACCTAACTTCAATTATTAACCCCTAATCTGCCGACCGGAGCTCACCGCTATTCTAATAAATGTATTAACCCCTAAAGCTAAGTCTAACCCTAACACTAACACCCCCCTAAGTTAAATATAATTTTTATCTAACGAAATAAATTAACTCTTATTAAATAAATGATTCCTATTTAAAGCTAAATACTTACCTGTAAAATACATCCTAATATAGCTACAATATAAATTATAATTATATTATAGCTATTTTAGGATTAATATTTATTTTACAGGCAACTTTGTAATTATTTTAACCAGGTACAATAGCTATTAAATAGTTAAGAACTATTTAATAGTTACCTAGTTAAAATAATAACAAAATTACCTGTAAAATAAGTCCTAACCTAAGTTATAATTAAACCTAACACTACCCTTTCAATAAAATAATTAAATAAACTACCTACAATTACCTACAATTAACCTAACACTACACTATCAATAAATTAATTAAACACAATTCCTACAAATAAATACAATTAAATAAACTAGCTAAAGTACAAAAAAATAAAAAAGATCTAAGTTACAGAAATAAAAAAATATTTACAAACATAATAAAAATATTACAACAATTTTAAACTAATTACACCTACTCTAAGCCCCCTAATAAAATAACAAAGCCCCCCAAAATAAAAAAATCCCTACCCTATTCTAAATTAAAAAAGTTACAAGCTCTTTTACCTTACCAGCCCTGAACAGGGCCCTTTGCGGGGCATGCCCCAAGAATTTCAGCTCTTTTGCCTGTAAAAAAAACACATACAATACCCCCCCCCAACATTACAACCCACCACCCACATACCCCTAATCTAACCCAAACCCCCCTTAAATAACCTAACACTAAGCCCCTGAAGATCTTCCTACCTTGTCTTCACCATACCAGGTTCACCGATCCGTCCTGAAGAGCTCCTCCGATGTCCTGATCCAAGCCCAAGCGGGGGCTGAAGAGGTCCATGATCCGGTCAAAGTCTTCATCCAAGCGGGCAGAGAGGATCTTCCATCCGATTGAAGTCATCATCCAGGCGGCATCTTCGATCTTCTTCCATCCGGAGCGAAGCGGCAGGATCCTGAAGACATCCAGCGCGGAACATCCATCCGACCGACGACTGAACGACGAATGACTGTTCCTTTAAGGGACGTCATCCAAGATGGCGTCCCTCGAATTCCGATTGGCTGATAGGATTCTATCAGCCAATCGGAATTAAGGTAGGAATTTTCTGATTGGCTGATGGAATCAGCCAATCAGAATCTAGTTCAATCCGATTGGCCGATCCAATCAGCCAATTCAGATTGAGCTCGCATTCTATTGGCTGATCGGAACAGCCAATAGAATGCGAGCTCAATCTGATTGGCTGATTGGATCAGCCAATCGGATTGAACTTGATTCTGATTGGCTGATTCCATCAGCCAATCAGAAAATTCCTACCTTAATTCCGATTGGCTGATAGAATCCTATCAGCCAATCGGAATTCGAGGGACGCCATCTTGGATGACGTCCCTTAAAGGAACAGTCATTCGTCGTTCAGTCGTCGGTCCGGATGGATGTTCCGCGCTGGATGTCTTCAGGATCCTGCCGCTTCGCTCCGGATAGAAGAAGATCGAAGATGCCGCCTGGATGATGACTTCAATCGGATGGAAGATCCTCTTCTGCCCCGCTTGGATGAAGACTTTGACCGGATCATGGACCTCTTCAGCCCCCGCTTGGGCTTGGATCAGGACATCGGAGGAGCTCTTCAGGACGGATCGGTGAACCTGGTATGGTGAAGACAAGGTAGGAAGATCTTCAGGGGCTTAGTGTTAGGTTTATTTAAGGGGGGTTTGGGTTAGATTAGGGGTATGTGGGTGGTGGGTTGTAATGTTGGGGGGGGGGTATTGTATGTGTTTTTTTTTACAGGCAAAAGAGCTGAATTCTTGGGGCATGCCCCGCAAAGGGCCCTGTTCAGGGCTTGTAAGGTAAAAGAGCTTGTAACTTTTTTAATTTAGAATAGGGTAGGGAATTTTTTATTTTGGGGGGCTTTGTTATTTTATTAGGGGGCTTAGAGTAGGTGTAATTAGTTTAAAATTGTTGTAATATTTTTATTATGTTTGTAAATATTTTTTTATTTTCTGTAACTTAGATCTTTTTTATTTTTTGTACTTTAGCTAGTTTATTTAATTGTATTTATTTGTAGGAATTGTGTTTAATTAATTTATTGATAGTGTAGTGTTAGGTTAATTGTAGGTAATTGTAGGTAGTTTATTTAATTATTTTATTGATAGGGTAGTGTTAGGTTTAATTATAACTTAGGTTAGGATTTATTTTACAGGTAAATTTGTTATTATTTTAACTAGGTAACTATTAAATAGTTCTTAAACTATTTAATAGCTATTGTACCTGGTTAAAATAATAACAAAGTTGCCTGTAAAATAAATATTAATCCTAAAATAGCTATAATATAATTATAATTTATATTGTAGCTATATTAGGATTTATTTTACAGGTAAGTATTTAGCTTTAAATAGGAATCATTTATTTAATAAGAGTTAGTTTATTTCGTTAGATTTAAATTATATTTAACTTAGGGGGGTGTTAGTGTTAGGGTTAGACTTAGCTTTAGGGGTTAATACATTTATTAGAATAGCGGTGAGCTCCGGTCGGCAGATTAGGGGTTAATAATTGAAGGTAGGTGTCGGCGATGTTAGGGAGGGCAGATTAGGGGTTAATACTATTTATGATAGGGTTAGTGAGGCAGGTTAGGGGTTAATAACTTTATTATAGTAGCGCTCAGGTCCGCTCGGCAGATTAGGGGTTAATAAGTGTAGGCAGGTGTCGGCGACGTTGAGGGGGGCAGATTAGGGGTTAATAAATATAATATAGGGGTCGGCGATGTTAGGGGCAGCAGATTAGGGGTACATAGGGATAACGTAGGTGGCGGCGATTTGCGGTCGGAAGATTAGGGGTTAATTATTTTAAGTAGCTGGCGGCGACGTTGTGGGGGGGCAAGTTAGGGGTTAATAAATGTAATACAGGGGTCGGCGGGGTTAGGGGCAGCAGATTAGGGGTACATAAATATAACGTAGGTGGCGGTCGGCAGATTAGGGGTTAAAAATTTTAATCGAGTGGCGGCGGTGTGGGGGGGACCTCGGTTTAGGGGTACATAGGTAGTTTATGGGTGTTAGTGTACTTTAGGGTACAGTAGTTAAGAGCTTTATAAACCGGCGTTAGCCAGAAAGCTCTTAACTCCTGCTATTTTCAGGCGGCTGGAATTTTGTCGTTAGAGCTCTAACGCTCACTTCAGAAACGACTCTAAATACCAGCGTTAGAAAGATCCCATTGAAAAGATAGGCTACGCAAATGGCGTAGGGGGATCTGCGGTATGGAAAAGTCGCGGCTGAAAAGTGAGCGTTAGACCCTTTAATCACTGACTCCAAATACCAGCGGGCGGCCAAAACCAGCGTTAGGAGCCTCTAACGCTGGTTTTGACGGCTACCGCCGAACTCCAAATCTAGGCCTTATTGACCAATAAAAGAACAGCATTAGATCTGACTGACAGACCTTAGCCTGACATGCGTAATGGGTCTAGCTACACGCCGATTACGATCTTGACATATTACTCGAATACATAGTATACTGTGAACTGCGTACATATAAAATACAGCCACCGCAAATATTTAAGACCTCACAAGATTCACCTGAGCTCTTAGATACTGCTGGGTATGTTAATATATACTTGATGATAGCCAAGTTTTATGATGTATGATGTGTGCTATATTAATCTAATACCACAACTTGAGAGATCTTATGTACCAACTATGAAATGAAAGCTATTGCGGTTTATTTATTTGTATATTCCTTCTTTCAATTGTGATTTGTATATAATATGATGTTACTAACTATCTAATGTAGTTACAAATAAGATGTGTACTGCACAAACTATGATATGGAGTTTTTTTTACAAATCATGCTGTATAGATATCATGCTGTTTATGTATTTTTGTATATTTTATATTAATTGTGAGTTTTATATGGATTGTTACTTATTAATTATTTATATATTTTTTTTTTATCTATCATCAAATGTAGACACAAATGAGATGTTTATTTACTTATTTTAACATATGTTTGATGACCCCTTTTTTTGTTATTGATAGTCTCATTGGCCAATTGGTCACTTCCTGTGCTCCCAGCCCCTCCCATCACCTTGTGAGTTCATTTGTTTTTGATTAGTTGTAGGGTATATATATGTAGCAAGTGTTCTAACAAACATTGTATGAAGCCTGATGAAACAGCCTTGAGCTGAGAAACGCGTCGCCAGTATTTTTAACTTTTTAATAAAACTTTTATCCTGGAACACTTGCTACTATCTTCTTTTTTGTGAGTTGTCCCTTATGCCAAGGGATCCTGTTATCGGTTGACTGCTGGATCCACCCTGTCCCGAGTGCCTCTGAGTAAGTCTGGTGGGTGACTGAATTGACCCCATCCTGCTTCTATAGCATCAAGGGAGATGCTACAACTATTGTGAGTACCTCTCTTATCATTTGGTTCTATATCACCATTGTTCTTGCTGTACTAGGCCATGTGGGCACCTATGTCTCTCTTATCATTTTGAATACAGATACCACATCTTGGCGGGAGTTCAGTCTGCTGGGTGACTGTAATAGATCCCAGTCTGCCTCTATAGCACTGATTGAGGTGCTTTATCAAATGTGAGTCTATCCCTTATATATTCATCTGTCCATTTTGGATCAAACAATATTGGGCCATGTGGTGCATCTGTCTCTTCTTGTATTTGTAGATTGCTGCTTTTGGATCCCGGCCTGGATCTCCACAGTTTGCTGCCTCATCCCTCTATCAAAGATTGTGTTATAACATATTTCCTATAGTTTATCTCAATGGTAATGGATTTTATCTGACAACTGTAATATCAATATCACCACTTTCTGCAAGGGCAGACTTGTGATACTTCACATAGATTATATTTTGGTTAGACCTTTAATAATAGTAATATTGCACTATAGTACACTTATTATTAACTGTAGCCCGTCCTTGGACTCTCTATATTATTTAATTAGGGCGCCCCCTCCCCTTTTTTTGATTTTCCAAGATTCACTGCTTTTCAGTGTTTATGGTTTTGGCCACTAGGGGCAGTCGACCTATCTATTTATATTTAATATGCTATCAGCACTAGAGAGATCCAATAGGAGGATTAACAACAGTGGTTTGGATATCTCTGAATCCAACAATGAGAATAATAGCTCTGATCCCTCCATGCACACTTTGTTTAACAGACTAGAGATTTTGCTGAAAACTGAGCACAGACATTGGTGTGACTCTGAAACGCTTAAAAAATACAAAAACAAAAACCAAATACCCAGAGGTCTTAGAGTATTGAAAAACTGCTCTTTTAAAGATGACTCTGGGGTACAGAAAGAATGGGAGGATGCCCTCAATGTCTGTGGTCAAACCTTCTTGGATATTCTCATTAAACATAGACAGAAATTATACACCGAAGTAGGTATGGAGATTGATCAAATTCAAAAAGATCTAGAGAGGTTTAAGGCTCACAATGATTTTGAAAAAGAAAGAAAATTAGCCTATGAACACGCAGATGAATATCAAAAAGAAATTATTAAAAAGAAAAAAAAAAATTTGTTAGGGATGATGGAGATTATTCAAAGGGTGAAGTCTACACCTTCAATCGCACTACAACTAGGAGAAATAATGTCTTTTTTCCAGATGAAAACACTAAGAATACTACACATAGACATATGAATGAGAGGCCTAATAATAATAACAGCAATCTATATAGAAGGCAGATTTATGAACATGATTCCAATCATTCTAATATTGACACCAATACACAACCTAGACTTTATCATTCCGAACAGAATACTTCTAGGAATGAGAGGGTACCCTATTTCAACAAACCTAGATCACAGGATTATTCCTCAGTTAGAGGTAACAACAGACACCGACAACCATTTAATGAGACATATTCCTATTCTGATAGATTCTATAATAATAGAATGGATCGGAATGATTCAGGTTACAATGGATCTAGTTCATGGAATAGATCTAATGACCAAAACTATGGGAATAGATATAGATCTGATTCTTGGAATCGATCCAACGAACAAAATTATGGGAATAGACATAATTACTACACTAGTGAACAAAATTATGGGAATAGACATAATCATCAATCATCCCAGTATCATTATAATCATTCCAATAATTCACCACAGTATCACCCCTCTAGACCAGTAAATCATAATCATTATGATGCTCCATGACACATACCTACTCTAACACATGTGGATAAATCTATACCTAAAGAGAGGACTAATTGTAATCCACATAGAGCTCTAGATCAACACTTTCAACCAAGAACCACCCATAAACCATTTGAGTCAGAAAACAGATATCAAGCTTTAAACATGGAAGGTCGGCAACCAACTAACAACCCATCCACCTCATATGATGAGGAACATTGCCGTACTCCTTTTTTAGAGGTGGGTATGAATCACCCAATAGAGCAGTTGTCTATGTCCCCCAGACCACTGCGCCAAAAAAGAGCACACATAAACGGGGAAGCAGAGGAAGATCCTCAACCACCAAAAAAGAAAAATTACTGAAGTATAGAAAGGGCATTTTTAATCTGTCAAATCATGAGTTATCCAATGATGAGATTAGAGTATTAGGAAAAGGGCTTTCATTTTGTCCCTCTAATAACTCGAATATGTTCCAACTATTTGTAGATGTAAACAACTTCACAAGGAAGTCGTCCCTTCAAAAATATTTTGCAGAGAAACAACTGAAAAACAGTGTTAATAGGCCAATTATTGTAGATACTATGAATGAACGCCTTAACCCCTTAGTGACCAGAGCACTTTTCCATTTTCTGTCCGTTTGGGACCAAGGGTATTTTTACATTTCTGCAGTGTTTGTGTTTAGCTGAAATTTTCCTCTTCCTCATTTACTGTACCCACACATATTATATACCGTTTTTCTCGCCATTAAATGGACTTTCTAAAAATACCATTATTTTCATCATATCTTACCATTTACTATAAAAACAAATTATAAAATATGAGGAAAAATGGAAAAAAACACACTTTTTCTAACTTTGAACCCCAAAATCTGTTACATATCTACAACCACCAAAAAACACCTATGCTAAATAGTTTCTAAATTTTGTCCTGAGTTTAGAAATACCCAATGTTAACATGTTCTTTGCTTTTTTTGTAACTTATAGGGCCATAAATACAAGTAGCACTTTGCTATTTTCAAACCATTTTTTTTTTCAAAATTAGCGCTAGTTACATTGGGACACTGATATCTTTCAGGAATCCCTGAATATCCATTGACATGTATATATTTTTTTTTAGAAGACATCCCAAAGTATTGATCTAGGCCCATTTTGGTATATTTCATGCCACCATTTCACCGCCAAATGCGATCAAATACAAAAAATCGTTCACTTTTTCACAAATTTTTTCACAAACTTTCAGTTTCTCACTGAAATTATTTACAAACTGCTTGTGCAATTATGGCATAAATGGTTGTAAATTCTTCTCTGGGATCCCCTTTGTTCAAAAATATTAGACGTATATGGCTTTGGCATTGCTTTTTGGTAATTAGAAGGCCGCTAAATGCCACTGCGCACCACACGTGTGTATTATGCCCAGCAGTGAAGGGGTTAATTAGGGAGCATGTAAGGAGCTTTTTGGGGTATTTTTAGCTTTAGTGTAGTGTAGTAGACAACCCCAAGTATTGATCTAGGCCCATTTTGGTATATTTCATGCCACCATTTCACCGCCAAATGCGATCAAATTAAAAAAAAAAGTTCAATTTTTCACAATTTTAGGTTTCTCACTGAAATCATTTACAAACAGCTTGTGCAATTATGGCACAAATGGTTGTAAATGCTTCTCTGGGATCCCCTTTGTTCAGAAATAGCAGACATATATGACTTTGGCGTTGCTTTTTGGTAATTAGAATGCTGCTAAATGGCGCTGCGCATCACACGTGTATTATGGCTAGCAGTGAAGGGGTTAATTAGGTAGCTTGTAGGGAGCTTGCAGGGTTAATTTTAGCTTTAGTGTAAAGATCAGCCTCCCACCTGAAACATCAGACCCCCTGATCCCTCCCAAACATCTCTCTTCCCTCCCCTACCCCACAAATGTCCCCGCCATCTTAAGTACTGGCAGAAACTCTGCCAGTACTAAAATAAAAGGAAAATTTGGGCTTATTTTTGTGCATTTTTTTTAGCATATTTACATATGCTTCTGTGTAGGATCCCCCTTAGCCCCCAACCTCACTGATCCCCCACCAAACAGCTCTCTAACCCTCCCCCTCTGACTTAATGTGCGCCATCTTGGGTACTGGCAGCTGTCTGCCAGTACCCATTTTAGTGAATAATATGCTTTTTTTTATTAAAAAAATGTCCCTTTTCTGTAGTGTAGCTTCCCCCCCCCCCCCAATACCAACCCCCCACCCCTTCCAGATCCCTTAGATGCTTTTGAAAAAAAAGTGTATTTCATTTTTTTTTACATTTTAGCTTTTAACTTTTTTTCTGTAGTGTAGCGGTTCCCACCCGCTCCCGCCCCGTGCACGCGCCCGCCCGCCACCCCCGTGCACGCCCCCGAAGGCTCTGCCCCCGATCCCGCCCCCCTCCACCTTCCAGAGCTCACTGATGGCCGCCCACCCGCCTCCCACGTTGGCTCCCACCCACCAACGATACCGGCCATCGATGTCCGGTGCAGAGAGGGCCACAGAGTGGCTCTCTCTGCATCGGATGGCCAGAAAGTGTTATTGCAGGATGCCTCTATGTCGAAGCATCACTGCAATAACCGGAAAGCAGCTGGAAGCGAGCAGGATCGCTTCCAGCTTCTTTCCAGACTGAGGACGTGCAGGGTACGTCCTTGGTCGTTAACTGACATCCTTTAGAGGATGTACCCTGCACGTCCTCAGTCGTTAAGGGGTTAATGAAGGCGTCATTGTATATGAACCTGACACTCTGTTAGAACAACTAACTGAGAAATATATCCACACAAATTTCAAACCAAGATCTAATTTTAATCCCCCTAGGACAAAAAATTCACATATAAGTATATACCAGTCTATGGTCTTAAAAGATCTAGAAAGATTACCCAAGAAACATAAATATAAGAACAACCTAAGTCCTGGGGAACGCCATGCCCTGAATTCACTGAGCACTAATAAAGATCTAGTAATCCGCCAAGCGGATAAGGGTGGGGGTGTCGTGATTCAAAATATTCAAGACTATATCTTAGAGGCAGACAGAATTCTGAATGATGCCAGCCACTATAGGGTCCTTACCAAAGATCCCACCCCCATATTCTCTAAACAACTGTTCTCCCTTCTTTTGGAAGGATTTGAAGAAGGTATTCTCACCAAAAAAGAAAAGGACTATTTATTTCCTAAAAATCCTAGTGTAGCCTTCTATTATCACCTTCCTAAGATACACAAGGATACATCTAACCCCCCCGGTAGGCCTATAGTGGCTGGTATCAACAGTCTGACCGATCATCTGTCTGCCTACGTAGATTCATTTTTACAGAAACACGTGGTTGCCCTACCCTCTTTCATAAAAGACTCCACCGACTTACTCAATAAACTGACAAATTTGAAAATCACGAAAACTGACCCTAACCTTTGGTGGATAACGAGCGACGTTAGCTCACTGTACTCTAATATCCCCCATGATAAGGCTTTGATAGCTATTCGATCTTATTTAGAAAATGATATTTATATGTCCTCTAAACAGCAATTATTCATTATTGAATTAATAAGATTTATTTTACATCATAAATATTTTTTATATCAGGGACAACATTATCTACAGATCAAAGGTACGGCCATGGGCACCAGATTCGCACCCAGCTTTGCCAATCTTTATATGGGCAAATATGAGGAGGCCCATGTTTATGGGTCTTCTATGGGTGCGACTCTGGTGTTCTATGGCCGTTATATAGATGACCTCATATTTATATTTAGGGGTTCCTAGGAGGAAGCCTTATTATACTCTTCATCTTTAAACACTAACAAATTTGGCCTAGTGTTCACTAGTAACATTCAACCTACTAGGATAGAATATTTAGATTTATCACTATATTTTTCAGAGACTGGTACCATAATGTCAGAAACCTTCTTCAAAAAAGTAGACTGTAATAGTTTTCTTAATTTTAACAGCAACCACTACCATAGATGGAAGAAAAATGTACCATATGGACAATTCCGGCGCATTAGACGCAATTGTAGTACAATAGAAGGGTGCATTAAACAGTCTCTCATACTAAAAGATATATTCTTAGAAAAAGGCTATCCATTGGATCTTGTTCAAAATGGATACCTTAGAGCTCTAAATGATGATAGAAATAAGTATTTACTATCTACCAAAGCTAACGATATCAAAAATACAAAAACCAAGTCACAATTTACTGATGAATTCAAAACACCATTATTCATAACTGGTTATAGCAACCAATTTCGAGAAATCAAACAAATTATTTCTAAACATTGGCCAATAATTTGTGATGATCCTTTTCTTAAAAATTACATTTCCTCAAAGCCACGAGTTGTTTATAGAAGGGCACCTACATTGAAGAACAAATTAGCCCCAAGCAAAGTGGTTAGAGATAAAAATAAGGGCCACCACCCTATTTTGGGGCCCAATAGGACATTTTTGGGTAATTTCTTACCCAGGCATGGGCTATTTAAATGCCTCAAACCCAGATGTAACATGTAAGGTAGTTAAAAGTGGAACAAACACTTTCTCTTCTAACCAAACAGGTGAACAATTTAAAATTAACAAAAGATTGTCATGTGAATCTACTTATGTAGTATATCTCATCAGCTGTGCATGTGGGGCTCAATATGTGGGACGCACTGGGCGTGCCATCAGTAAGCGGTGGAGTGAACACACCTATAATGTCAAAAGGAAATTCCTTAAGCATAGCCTCTCCAGACATTGTGCATATGCACACAAAGGTAGTTCAAAGACACTTTCTATACTACCCATTGAACACGTTCCCCGAAATAGTCACAACCCTATGCTCACTCTGCGTCGCAGAGAGACTTACTGGATTCATAAATTACACACTCTAGCCCCAGACGGTCTTAATGAATGTGTCAATCTAGCTGCATTCGATTTATGAGATTTTCCCTATATTAAACTATGTATTTGCTATAGGATTTACAGAATTCCTATAACACCCCACACCCTCACACTCCCCTCACTTTAGTGAATACAATAGAATAGTGTGCTCATATTAATATTACCCTATCCCTAGTTCTTACTATATACCAGTTTATAGTAGTATTATAAGTAGCATATCAGTAATCGCTCTAGTATACACACACTGCTCTCATTTAAACACTGTATCACATTCACAGTAACACATATCATACATTCTATCACATTTATTTTATACATATTTATTATTATTTTATTTATATATAATTGGAAACATTATTACCACTTTTAACAAATAGGATAGTGTAAGCCCCATCCAATTGTGGTATATCCATCAACCACATTCAGATTTAGGCTGTTTTCTACACTTCAAAATCGTCTTAGGCTAATTCAGCATTTCTAAAACATGTATTATTATACATATAGCATGTAAGGTATGTATTCTATCTATACCTTTACCCCATGGGATTAACCTATTAATACCATATATTATTAAAAGCACAATATCACATTCACTTCATTATGTATCACATATTACATCACATTCTTTTTTGGATATTGATTATTATTATTTAAGTCATACAAATTTTGAAACATCTTTATTATTTTCCAACACATAGATAGCTTTAGCTTCTCTCACTCGTAGTATAATCATTTTTTCCAATCCGATATCGATGCTGTCTATACTCCTCTACTGTCTTACATCCATCTACCATTTATATCATCACACTCTCAACACTTAGATAATTTCACCCCCATCTACTTGTTGGTATATCCATATATAATATATTATATCGTGATATAGGCTGTTTTCCTACACTTAAAGTCGTTTTTAGTAAATTTTGTATGTGGTTGTGTTGTGAGATACCATTTACCCCACACAATCATTTAGAAAATCTCTAGCTTTCATGTACTTTCTTCCTTCTAGCATGTAACTAAGCCAATCACAGCTGGCTTTCTATACCCCTTTATTTTCAACAAATCACTAAGTAAAGCGCTGGGCTAATTAGCCAAAGATGCGCTAATATTGACAGCCCGAGACACTTATTGCTATGTTAAAAAGCCGCTATGCACAGATACTTTATATAACCACTCCCCCTTTCCTTTAACCATATGAATTAAGATATGTAATGCTCCTTTTTACAGACGCCTCTCCTTTTGACCAATTAAAGAACAGTATTAGATTTGACTGACAGACCTTAGCCTGACATGCATAATGGGTCTAGCTACACGCCGATTACGATCTTGACATATTACTTTGACACACAGTATATCGTCAACTGCGTACATACAAATGACAGCCACCGTAAATATTTGGGATCTCGCAAGACTGACCCGATATGAATTAAGATACATAACGCCCCCTTTTTACAGACGCATCTCTTATTGACCAATTAAAGAACAGCATTAGATCTGACTGACAGACCTTAGCCTGACATGCGTAATGGGGCTAGCTACACACCGATTAGGATCTTGACATATTACTCTGATACATAGTATACTGTCAACTGCGTACATATAAATTACAGCCACCACAAATATTTGGGACCTCACAAGATTCACCTGATCTGTTAGATACTCCTGGGTATGTTAATATATACTTGATGATAGCCAAGTTTTATGATGTATGATGTGTGCTATATTACTCTAATACCACAACTTGAGAGATCTTATGTACCAACTATGAAATGAAAGCTATTGCGGTTTATTTATTTGTATATTCCTTCTTTCAATTGTGATTTGTATATAATATGATGTTACTAACTATCTAATGTAGTTACAAATAAGATGTGTACTGCACAAACTATGATATGGAGTTTTTTTTTTACAAATCATGCTGTATAGATATCATGCTGTTTATGTATTTTTGTATATTTTATATTAATTGTGAGTTTTATATGGATTGTTACTTATTAATTATTTATATATTTTTTTTTATCTATCATCAAATGTAGACACAAATTAGATGTTTATTTACTTATTTTAACATATGTTTGATGACCCCTTTTTTGCTAATGATAGTCTCATTGGCCAATTGGTCACTTCCTGTGCTCCCAGCCCCTCCCATCACCTTGTGAGTTCATTTGTTTTTGATTAGTTGTAGGGTATATATATGTAGCAAGTGTTCTAACAAACATTGTATGAAGCCTGATGAAACAGCCTTGAGCTGAGAAACGCGTCACCAGTATTTTTAACTTTTTAATAAAACTTTTATCCTGGAACACTTGCTACTATCTTCTTTTTTGTGAGTTGTCCCTTATGCCAAGGGATCCTGTTATCGGTTGACTGCTGGATCCACCCTGTCCCGAGTGCCTCTGAGTAAGTCTGGTGGGTGACTGAATTGACCCCATCCTGCTTCTATAGCATCAAGGGAGATGCTACAACTATTGTGAGTACCTCTCTTATCATTTGGTTCTATATCACCATTGTTCTTGCTGTACTAAGCCATGTGGGCACCTATGTCTCTCTTATAGTTTTGAATACAGATACCACATCTTGGCGGGAGTTCAGTCTGCTGGGTGACTGTAATAGATCCCAGTCTGCCTCTATAGCACTGATTGAGGTGCTTTATCAAATGTGAGTCTATCCCTTATATATTCATCTGTCCATTTTGGATCAAACAATATTGGGCCATGTGGCGCATCTGTCTCTTCTTGTATATGTGTATATATATATATATATATATATATATTTTGCCATGGATACCAGACAGCTAAGGCTACCCCCCACCCCCCTAAAACCTCACCCCTGTTGTTTCTCAGTGGTTTTGGGCTCCTCAGAGCAACCACAGTCTCTGGAAGCTTTTGTTTGTTTGTCTTGTGAAGAGCTGGTGTATGACCAGGAAAACCCTTCTAGGCTGGCCAGCTCCTGGAACTTCCAGTCAGCCGCCTCACAACAGACACCCGGCTAACCCCTCTCAAGCTGTCCAGGCTCCTGGAACTCCCGGTCGGCCACAGGACAGCAGGACACCCACTAACTTTACCCCTGGTCTCTCCAGCAACCATGTGCCCCAGAGCTGCCCCGCTCTTTTGGGGATTAGTAGCCCCTAGGGAGGACAAGATCTGTGGCAATTATCAGAGGGGAGCTCCTTTGGGAACTGGGGGTTTTGGACACCCCTAACCCCAAAACTTCAACGGACTATAACTCCGTTCCCCAGTAACGACCGATAGCTTTAAAATGACACCCAGGAAGTGCTGCTGCTCCACCGGGATCACCCCAAAACCGCCACCCCTAGGTATTGGGATTATGTGAGACTGTGGCTCCTGTGGAGGTGCCAGGCTGTCTGGAGGGGCGGGAATGGCAGGAAAACTGTGGCATTGTCTTCTGTTCTTATCAAGATGAGCTGTCTGTATAATAGAAGTGTATGTTGTACAATAAATTGAGTTCTTGTTTCACCTGAAGGCTAGTCTGTCTAGTTATTTGGGTGCGCTCCAGCTAAAATCACTTTCCTGGGCTACATAGCAGCCTGTTCCAGGCAGAGGAAGGACACTCTGGCAGAGCTACCTAGTCTGGGTAGCGTCTGCCACAGGGTGGGACCCTGACTATTGGTGCTGTCGGGCATCAGGGGTGGCTACAGGCTGTGGTCACTTGCCAGCAACATAGCTGCAGTCGGCAGGGAGGAAGCAGGACCCGTTTGGAGGAGCTACCAAGTTGGGGAAGCCGGGGTATCCGTCACATATATTATATATATATATTATATATATATAATATATTATATATATATTATATATTAGAGAGTGCCCTATTTCATCGGTGTGGCGTCACCTGGTGGCGCTACATTGATTATATTTTTGGGGTTTGGCTGGGCGACGTTGGGGCCCTTGAGCTTTTTGTAGCTGAGTTGAACAATTCAACTAGCAGTATAAAATTCACATTGACCTTTAGTGAAAGCTCTATTGACTTTTTGGATGTGACCGTGATCAAGGATGGATATAATTTTAAGACAGACATCTTTAGGAAGGATACTGACAGAAATAACCTATTAGTGTATGACAGTGCACATCATCCTTCTCTGATCAGGTCACTACCTAAAAGTCAATTACTCAGGGTTAAACGGATTGTCACAGAAGAATCCAAGGTCCCCATTAGATTGGCTGAAATGGGTGAGAAATTCTTGGAGCGTGGCTACCCATCTGATCTAATTGTGAACACCATTGACATGGTGTCCAAATTGGACCGTGATGCCCTGTTAAAATCTAAAAAACCAACAGATAAAAATCAAAATAGGATGGTTTTTGTATCTGAGTTTTCTAGACAGAGTGATCAGATGTTGAAAATAATACAGAGACATTGGGGCATCCTTAGGAGATGTAACTCAGAAGTTGAGGAATTTGAAAAATTTCCCATGCCTGCTTATAAGCGGAGTAAAAGTCTTAGAGACTCTCTAATACGGGCTGATATTGGATCTGCCAAATCTATATCTCAACAGTTCATCACCAAGAAAAATCTTGGATGATATAGGAGGGGGCGCCCTAAAGGGGGATAAATCTAAAATCCTAATAAAGGGTGGTGATAAATAACAAAGTCTTATATATCATATGACACAAACATATACCTCATAAGAGAAAGATTAAGATAATGTACTAGTCATGAGACTATACAGTCTAAATAGTTACAGCAAGATAGATGTAATGCAAACCTCCTAAGAGAAAGACAAAATAAGAAAATATATATATCCAATGGTAAAGAGGTAGCTCAACCTCAGATTAACTTAATTCACAATGATGTGTGAACTAATAGGTACAGTGCACTATATGACAAACAAATGGAGGAGAATATAATCTCAAAGTGAAATAGTCTCTAATAATGGTGGTGAAAAGTCACTGAGGTGGAAATCAGGCAGCTATCTGTGGAGATCCAGGCCGGGATCCAAAGCAGCAATCTACAAAGACAAGAAGAGACAGAAGCCACATGGTCCAATATTGTCTGGTCCAGAAATAAAATAAATGTGTGTGCACAGAGTGTGCATTATCATATGATAATGGTTATGATAATTACATTGTATGGCCAATAGGGCTGCTTGTGCCTCTTAGGCCCCTCCTGATATCATGTGAGACTGATTAGAACTAATTAGATATTTTGTGTATATATAGCAAGTGTTCCCAAATGTTTTTATGAAGTCTGATGAAACAGCCTTGAGCTGAGAAACGCGTTGCCTTGTTTTTACTATTTTAATAAAACTATTTTATACTTGAACACTTGCTACCACCTTTTTGCTGCTATCTATCCCTCTGGTGAGAGGGGTTCTTTAGTCTGGGTCTCCCCTAACCACTGGCGGTTCCTGACTTCCATTTGTGTCCAGCAGGCCTTTGTTTAAGTCTGGTGGGTGACTATATTGATCCCAACCTGCCTCTATAGCATCAAGGGAGATGCTACAACAAATGTGAGTACCTTTCTATTAACACACTGACTCACCTGTGTTAAGACAATACTAGGCCATATAGGCACCTGTGTCTCTTTATGTCGTTTTAATATAGACATCATACCAATACCGGAGGTTGGTCCCCTGGGTGACTGTAAGAAATCCCAGACTGCTGCTATAGCACTAATTGAGGTGCTTCCACAAATGTGAGTTTACTCTGTGCACACACATTTATTTTATTTCTGGACCAGACAATATTGGGCCATGTGGCGCTTCTGTCTCTTCTTGTCTTTGTAAATATCTTGGATGTTTTCCTTGTCTTGAGTGTAGTAACTGTAGTTGCATTGTGAAAAGTCCCTATTTTTCACATCCACCTAGTGGGTACAAATTTTATTACAGGGATTTTTTCACTTGCAACAGCAGTTATGTCATATATAGGATCAAGTGTCCATGTGGGAAGGCCTACATTGGTGAATCCACTAGGAGGGTACGAGATAGAATAACCGAACATAAGAGTAACATTAGGTGTGGTAAATTGTCAGCTCCTGTGGCCTATCATTTTTTGGCAGCAGGCCATCAAATAAGTCAGCTTTGGTTCCAGGTGATTGAACAGGTCACTGTCCCCAGAAGGGGTGGTAACAGGGAGGTTTTACTCAAACAACGAGAGTCCTTTTGGATTTTCCACCTTGACACCTTGGAACCGAAGGGGCTTAACAGAGAAATAGATTGGTCAGTATTTTATTAATATTAACACTTTTTCTATTACTCTTTTTTCAAAACAATTCTGTTCTGTCACATTCTGAAGTTAAAAGTAATAGATTTGTAAATAATGATTATATCTTTTTTTTTTTTTTTTTTTAAACATTTATTTAATTCACACCGAATAATACAATACAACATAGTCATAGATCAACCAGAGAAAAAACAAAAGAGAAACAAATCCTCTTGACAACAAAATTTCCTTCCTTGATTGACATAAAACTATTGCCTATACATTGGTTGGCTCCATCTCCATGGTGAGCTTTGAGATATTTTACAAATCACGTAATACTACGTGATACCAGAAAACAAAAAGAGGAGAAAAAAAAAAAAAAAAAGAGAAAAAAACAACAAACAAACCACACACAACAATACCCAGTTAATACTGAATTAACCTATCTAGTATCAATCCATGAGGAAGGGAATGCACCTAATAATACTAATTCTATAAAGCTCACGGATGATAAGAACGGAGAGCAAATCTGTTTCTGTATCGAAAGGGGATAGGATTTTATAAATGGGCACCAAGCTACCAAAAAACTTTTAACTCTCCTCTCTGTGGCATCCTGCAAATGATAAGCTTCAAAAATTATCTGTTCTTGGATAACTTTCATAGCCTCATTAAAACCTGGAACTCTATTTGATATCCAATATTTTAATATAAGGTACCTGACAGTCAGAATAATAGTATTAACAGTACTAACCCAGTAATTATCACTCCCATTTGACATAGAAATTAGAAACACAATATCTTGTGGTTTCAGTTTAACCGAGATCTTAAGATGTGTATTAAACCAATAGGCAATCTTCAGCCAGAATTGTTTAACTTTGGGACAAAACCAAAACATGTGCAATAAATCTGCACCCATCTGAGAACATTTAGGCCATCTGCTTGACCTAGCTGGATAAAATTTAGCTATCTTCAACGGGTAAAAATAAAAATTATTAATTAACTTCATGTGCGATTCTTTCCAGCTAACAGGAACTTTACATTTCTTCAACCTAAAAAAACTCTGCTCTATGGTCTCATTATCTATATCAGCCACCAAAATGGACCAAAAACTACAGATCTTATCTACATATACTTGACTTTGTTTAGACAGCATAATGTCATAAATCAATGACACCGAAGTATCCCGCCTCGAAAATTTCTGAATGATGACTGACTTCAGACTATGCCGCTGACATGGGAAACACCCACTCCTGAGCAGAAATAAAATGCAGAATCTGAAAGTATGCGAACAGGTTAGCCCTTGGCAACTCGAATAGATTAAAGAAGGATTCCACATCTAACACTCGATAATTACTATCAAAAAGTGGTTTAACCAACTTTATCCCTTTTTCCGCCCAAAGGTCAAATACTCTCTGAGAAATACCAGGAATGAATTGAGGATTACCCTTAATAGGTAAGAAATCTGAATATGTTGGATCTATGCCCAACAGGGTACAAAACTTATGCCAAGCTATTACTATGTTCTTAAATGAGATAAGCAAAAAAACATTGCATGGTAATTGTCTCGGCTTACAATGGAGGATTGCCTTTAAAACAAAAGGATATATTATTGCCGACTCCTCCGCAAGAGCAGCAACCGTATTTGCCTCTGAAATCCAATCAAAGGCAAATTTTATCAATGTAACTATATTATATGTCTTTATGTCCGGTAATACCATACCACCTAAGGAAGACTTCTGCAGTAATTTCTTAAGTGCTATGCGGGGTTTTTTGTCTTTCCAAAGAAATTTAGAGATATACCCATATAATTCCTTAATATCTTTATTGGGTATGAATACTGGCAAATTTTGAAGTGGGTAAAGAAGGCGAGGGAAAATTATCGTTTTAATTAAATTCACCCTTGCTGTAATCGCCAGTGGGAAAGAAGCCCATAATTGTAAATCACATTTAATTTTTTGCAATAGAGGAATGTAATTATCTGAGTACCACCGCTTAGGATTCATATGTAATACTAATCCAAGATATTTAATAGCATCAACCCTCCTAAAAGGGATTTTAACCGCGGGGATATCCGATTTACCTACCAACATTAATTCACTTTTATCCGCATTGACTCTGTACCCTGAGAATGAACCAAATTCCTCAAGGAGTGACAACAAAATTGGGATAGATTGATGAAGATTCTCCATAAAGATAAGCATGTCATCAGCATACAATAATACTTTTAACCTCTGAGTGCCCAAGGAGATACCAGATAAACTCTCCCTAAGCCCAATTGCGAACGGTTCCAGGGCGACATTAAATAATAATGGAGATAACGGACATCCCTGTCTAGTCCCTCGCTGCAAAATTATAGGTTGAGAACACATTCTATTAACCAATAAATATGAAACAGGTTTAGTATAAATTTTTTTAACAAACTGGACAAAATTTCCCCTAAACCCAAATCTCTCAAGGGAGCGAAATAGGTGGACCCAGACAATAGAGTCAAATGCTTTAGTTGCATCTAATGTCAACACCGCTCTATCCAAAGAATCCTGTCTCCTATCACTTTGAAGAATATTCCATGCATAATCTAGGAAAACCACAACTTTCCGAAAATTCTTTATTGGATTCCTGGAAGTCATGAAACCCGATTGATCCGGATGTATCAGATCCTGTAAACACTGTGACAATCTAGCAGAAATAATGTCCGTTAATATCTTATAATCAGTGTTTAATACCGAAATCGGTCTGTAGGAGGCAGGATCCTCTGGATCTTTACCTTTTTTATGAATAAGGGAGATATTTGCCGCAGAAAAATACGCTGAGATAGAGTCTCCCATAGTATAATATGTGTTAAATAAATCCTGTAGTATTTCAAGCAGATCATCCTTTAAAGCTTTATAGAATTCAGCAGGAAACCCATCTGGGCCTGCTGCTTTGTTCAATTTTAACTGATCAATTGCAAATAATGATTATATCTAGACTGGTAGGTTTAACATTTAACATTGATTGAATATGTAATTGAGGCTTCATAGCTGTTTGTTTTTAATTTCACTTATTTTTTAGGAGATTATACATTTATGGGGCCGCTAGATGGCGCTGTCCCATTACTGTTGCATTATTAGGAAGATTGTAAGGGTTAAATCCCAGGTAAATTATTTAAACAGGTGTATCTGTATAGGTATTGATCACATGATTAAGGGGCACATTGCCCCGAAACGTCGTGGCTGTTGGACCTTGCTTTCTCTAAAATAAAGTAAATCACTTTTGGCAAACTGGTGAGCTTCCATCCTTTGTTTTTTGTTACTGTTATATGGGAGTCTGGTAGTTACTCCTTGGAGCTCAGACCATTGGCATTGGTGCAGGATACCTCTGACTGTGTACTTGCTATTTTTTACTACCGTATCTGTGCACTGCCAAGCCATTACAAAGAAAATGACAAGTGAAGAGGATCTTGCAGGGTCACAAACATTTACCTACACGGAGTTTGAAGCCTCTAGGATTACAACTCTTGTTAAAGGTTCATGCAATTTTCTACACACAGCACCCAGACAAGTTGCAAGTAACCAATATGAAAAATTTACCAAAAAGCAATTGGCCTATGATTTGCATGCAACTACTTTGGCCAATACCATCGGGTCAAAAGAATTCCCAGAGGACTACGGATGAATATTAGACCCACCTTATTAAAAGATAATCCTGAGTATTGCCGCAAGTTTAAGCAGATTCTCAATAAATGTTCCTTTGATTTGATCGTCTTGTCCGTGGAATATCTTCAAATCGATTTGGACAAGCTCAAAGGAGAGATATCTGTTCTTGAGGAGGAGATCCGGCAAACGGTGTCATCAGTTGAATTTGACAAGCTGTTAACGTCAAACAAAGAATTACTCACAGAGATGTGATCAACAATTAAGGAGAGGAAACGGTTAAAGTTCCAGAGAGACTCTGACGATTACTCCTCCAATAGGGTATACCGGTGGGTCTATGATCCAATGGGGAAGGAGCACTGCGTCACTTCCGGTTCACGGAGAAGACAGCAGTTTCGCCATGCAGCATCAGGGAGCAGCTCCGATTCCTCCATGGGGGAAGGCAATGACAGCCCAGGAGACGTGGTCGCAGACACCGCAGGGGCCCAAAGGGGAGCCAAGGCAACATCCAAAATGGGCAAGGCAATGTCACAGAGGGTGACGAGAGCCCGCAACAAAACATAGTATTTAACATCTCAGACTGCCCGATTGATAGGAGAGAGGCGTTAGTCCTCCAGAAGGGATTTTCATTCTGCCCATTTAAAGACTGTGATTTTTTCCATCTAAATAGAGACATACATAGATTTTTTCGGAATGTACGTTTAAAATTCTGGCACAATAGTAATAACAGTAATGCATCTCAGATTGGTACGAATTTAAGTTGCAATGGGTCTGTTGGGTCTAGCATTGTTGGGGATAATAAAGTTAATCTTTTGAGCATCAAACACCTAGGGTTATTTAACAAAAGCTCTTTTTTCCCTACTGTTACTGACCATAGCATTGAGACCTTTGAAAAACTTGTGCTGTCCGATTTAAATAAATTACAGGCTAAGACCAGGCAATGTAAATCTAAATGTAAACCTAGGTTGGTCAATTTTATATCTGCAGACCAATCAGCCTTGAAATCGCTAAAATCTAACAATAAAGTGATATTGAAGCAGGCTGATAAGGGCGGAGCAACAGTTGTTTTAAATAAGACAGATTATAAATCAGAGCTTTACCATCAACTTAATACCAGGGGTGTATATAAGGCAATTGCAGGTAACCCTATCAATATGATTTCCAGAGAGATTCAATCTATTGTTAAATTTGCTTTGAACAATGCTTTGATTGATGACAAGACAGCTAAATTTGTAATTGTTACTGATCCAATCACACCAGTGCTGTATGTGCTGCCTAAGATTCATAAGTCCTTGACTGCTCCACCAGGGCGTCCAATTGTAGCTGGTACTAACTCTGTTTTTTTCAAATATTTCCATTTTTTTGGATAGAGTTTTGAGACCACTGGTGGAGCAGTCAAGTACTTTCATTAAAGACAGTAATGATTTTTTGATCAAACTTGGCAACTTGCAACTCCAGACTGATAAATTTATTCTTTACAGTTTGGATGTTTCAAGTTTGTACACTCATGAAAGTGGCCTAGGAGCTGTGCAACATGCTTTGCTCACTGCTGGTTCACATTCACAATCACAGGTCGATTTTATCTTGCAACTATTGGAGTTAATTCTTTATAATAATTATTTCCTCTTTGTGGATTTGTTTTATTTACAGTTGCAAGGTACAGCTATGGGCTCCGTCGCCCCCAACTATGCCAATATTTTTATGAATCTCTTTGAGGAAAAGTTTGTTTTTGAGAGTGCCCTATTTTGTCGGTGTGGCGCCACCTGGTGGCGCTACATTGATGATATTTTTGGGGTTTGGCTGGGCGACATTGGGGCCCTTGAGCTTTTTGTAGCTGAGTTGAACAATTCAACCAGCAGTATCAAATTCACATTGACCTTTAGTGAAAGCTCTATTGACTTTTTGGATGTGACCATGATCAAGGATGGATATAATTTTAAGACAGACATCTTTAGGAAGGATACTGACAGAAATAACCTATTAGTGTATGACAGTGCACATCATCCTTCTCTGATCAGGTCACTACCTAAAAGTCAATTACTCAGGGTTAAACGGATTGTCACAGAAGAATCCAAGGTCCCCATTAGATTGGCTGAAATGTGTGAGAAATTCTTGGAGCGTGGCTACCCGTCTGATCTAATTGTGAACACCATTGACATGGTGTCCAAATTGGACCATGATGCCCTGTTAAAATCTAAAAAAACAACAGATAAAAATCAAAATAGGATGGTTTTTGTATCTGAGTTTTCTAGACAGAGTGATCAGATGTTGAAAATAATAGAGACATTGGGGCATCCTTAGGAGATGTAACTCAGAAGTTGAAGAATTTGAAAAATTTCCCATGCCTGCTTATAAGCGGAGTAAAAGTCTTAGAGACTCTCTAATACGGGCTGATATTGGATCTGCCAAATCTGTATCTCAACAGTTCATCACCAAGAAAAATCTTGGATGTTTCCCTTGTCTTGGGTGTAGTAACTGTAGTTGCATTGTGAAAAGTCCCTATTTTTCACATCCACATAGTGGGTACAAATTTTATTACAGGGATTTTTTCACTTGCAACAGCAGTACGTCATATATATGATAAAGTGTCCATGTGGGAAGGCCTACATTGGTGAATCCACTAGGAGGGTACGAGATAGAATAACCGAACATAAGAGTAACATTAGGTGTGGTAAATTGTCAGCTCCTGTGGCCTATCATTTTTTGGCAGCAGGCCATCAAATAAGTCAGCTTCGGTTCCAGGTGATTAAACAGGTCAAGGTCCCCAGAAGGGGTGGTAACAGGGAGGTTTTACTCAAACAACGAGAGTCCTTTTGGATTTTCCACCTTGACACCTTGGAACCGAAGGGGCTTAACAGAGAAATAGATTGGTCAGCATTTTATTAATATTAACACTTTTTCTATTACTCTTTTTTCAAAACAATTCTGTTCTGTCCCATTCTGAAGTTAAAAGTAATAGAATTGTAAATAATGATTATATCTAGACTGGTAGGTTTAACATTTAACATTGATTGAATATGTAATTGAGGCTTCATAGCTGTTTGTTTTTAATTTCACTTATTTTTTAGGAGATTATACATTTATGGGGCCGCTAGATGGCGCTGTCCCATTACTGTTGCATTATTAGGAAGATTGTAAGGGTTAAATCCCAGGTGAGCTATTTAAACAGGTGTATCTGTATAGGTATTGATCACATGATTAAGGGGCACATTGCCCCGAAACGTTGTGGCTGTTGGACCTTGCTTTCTCTAAAATAAAGTAAATCACTTTTGGCAAACTGGTGAGCTTCCATCCTTTGTTTTTTGTTACTGTTATATGGGAGTCTGGTGGTTACTCCTTGGAGCTCAGACCATTGGCATTGGTGCAGGATACCTCTGACTGTGTACATGATACTAGAGCAATCAGACTTATGTGATTGGTGTACACTCTGATTTTTACACGCCTATCAGGTATAGTATCGTCATGATTGGTGTATAGTAAAACTCGACACTCCCGCAGATTGATATAATATAGCATGTAAGATGACAACGTTTAAGTAGACTTAGGGTTAGATTTTGGCAATAAGGTGTGAAGGTATACTGGTGTGACCATAGTATGACAACAGGCTTTATAGGGGTTGATACGCAATGTTTGTGGAATTACATACGAGAGCTTTGCGCTCTGCTTAGATGTACACGCCCATCTTTGTGGCATGTTTTCAATCGAATGGCATGGACAGGATGAGTCCTGAGTCCGTGATAGTGAGAAAGGAATCTAGAGTTTATTTTATGTGTTTTAAATACATATTTTGATAAGACTAGAGGGCGTTGTTAGGTAGCTATAATCTCAGACGTGAGGTTTGTGAACTGATCATGCAATCAATATGATGCGTCTTTTTGATCCACCAATAACACAAGGGGGAGTTTCCCAGGAGGTGTAGTGCTAGCATGATGTCTAAGTGATTGGGTGAAACTGGTGGGGGGGTGAGGTCCCCCTAGGGTGGTGATTGGCTTCAAGTCACTGACTAAGTGATTGTAAGATTAAAGTACAGGCCGTCTTTTTCAAATACACTTTATAAGACTAGGGTCCCCTGCAGGCCTTGTTATATTTGCATACATGTATATTGCACACTCAAAATAGAACACTGGTTAATCTTTTGAATTTGTTACACATAATATATATAATTGTTTTAGGTTTATGAACACGCTGTTAGCCTATCACAATCATTGTTTTTTTGTTGTTTTTGGCACACGGACAGCCAGGAATGGCTGAGATGAGCGGGGGGGGGGGGGTTCACTTGCCTTTAAAGGTTTGTCATTTTCAACTGTTCTTTGCCAGAGGAAGGGACTGTGTTTTGTCCCGAAACGTCACACTAATAAATACTTGTTTAACACAGACGGCTGAAGACCAGTGAGTGCTTACTAACTGAATATGTATTTAAATACTTTATAGCCCCCTGGCTGCTATTGTTGGATGGTGAGAGGGCATACACCAAACTACCAATATCATATATATATATATATATATATATATATATATGTGTGTGTGTGTGAAAAGAAATCCAGCAAACCTCAAAGCGTTCAAATAAACAGCTTACTTTATTGAAGAAAATTAAACCGCATAAAAGCAAGTATCCCTTGCAACCTGTAGAGACAAACAGTCCTACGCATTTCGGCAGCCTCTGCCTTATTCATGGACATAAGTTAAATGACAATACAACATCCTTAAATACACCTGAGTCCTTAGGTGTAAGATAATTACAGATTGCTAATTTAAAGGGTACACAAACTATTATGGGATAATTTATCACTGGGACATGGAAGAGTGAACTTAATGGCAAGTTAACACAAAATCAGTGTCAGAGTGAAATGTCATACGTAACAATTACAGAATTAAAATAATGTGCAATATAATAAATCAATATATTTAAAAATTAGAAGTATTGTGAACATTTCCTATTCTATCTACATAAATTCTATAACTCAAATGAAATATGCATATAGAATACAAACAACAGCCTCATAGCCTTTATAAATCCAAAATAATGAAAAATTAGGACATATACTTTTAATTAGTGCTGTCCAAAAAAATATGCTTAAATATATAGCTATTTTCATAGCACAAGCTGGAATGTAAGAAACACAATTTGGTACTTAGATACAATAGGAAATGTTCACAATACTTCTAATTTTTAAATATATTGATTTATTATATTGCACATTATTTTCATTCTGTAATTGTTACGTATGACATTTCACTCTAACACCAATTTTGTGTTAACTTGCCATTTAGTTCATTCTTCCATGTCCCAGTGATAAATGATCCCATAATAGGTTGTGTGCCCTTTAAATTAGCAACCTGTAATTATCTAACACCTGAGGACTCATGTGTATTTAAGGATGTTGTATTGTCATTCAACTAATGTCCATGAATAAGGCAGAGGCTGCCGAAACGCGTAGGACTGTTTGTCTCTACAGGTTGCAAGGGATACTTGCTTTTATGCTGTTTTATTTTCTTCAATAAAGAAAGCTGTTTATTTGAACGCTTTGAGGTTTGCTGGATTTCTTTTCACTTATATGGATCCACATACTACCTCCAGCTGAGCCTCAGCGTTGCCTGATCCGAGAGACCGTTCACAGGTCAGAGCACAGCGTTAAGTCACCCGGAAGTACCAGAAACAACGACAGAGTTACAGCTTCACTCACCCCACCGGGAGATTCAATTGCAGTGGTAGTCGAGGAGGCTAAGGGCTCGGGGACCCTGACTCAAGTGAATGGAAACTCTGAAGTATCAGGTGAACGATCCAATGCTACAATAGCCACAACCACTTACACGGATATATATATAGGAGCATGGATATAAATTTGCAGAATTAATTTATTTTTTTAAAACTTTCGGCTAGATCACGAGTTTGGTGTTAGAAGGGGTGCGATAGCTACGAGTCTTTTATTTCTTATGTACACTGTTTTTAACGCTGGTATTACGAGTTTAAAAACAACCTCCTAACGGGACTCCTACCGCATTTATTTTATATGCGTAATCACGCCCGCGTTAAACAGTCTCCCATAGAGATCAATGAAAAATCAGAGAAGCACACATTTTTCAACTAACACTCGATCTCGCAAGAAATACACACTGCTCTGTCATATTACGTATACCACATAATGCACAACAAAAACACACAGCAAATGTAATAACAACAATCACAAAACATAGCACACACGCTTTACACATTCACAAGCAGGAAAAAAAAATTACACTAAACGAGGAATACAGATATACCTTACGATCCGGCAACACGGAACAAAACAACACAAAAAAAAAAAAAACCCATTTAGAACACTTCACAAATTAAATTCGTTTTCGATTCGGTCTCATTAATTCGGTATGCGTCGTTTATTCGTTTCGATTTCATTCGTATTTTTAAAATTCGTTCTTTCGGAATCATTCAGAAACATGATTCAAATTATTAATATCGGACCGATTCGTAATTTCGGACCGAATTTAATTTCGGACCAAATTGTAATTTCTGACTGATTTTTTTACGTTCAATCATTATTTTGTGAATGATTCAGTTCTATTATTTCGGATACATTCGATTTCATTCAAATCGATCAGATATTTAATCATATAAATATTATTCATAGATTAAATGTATTCCACTTTTAAATGACTGTAATATATTAATAAATTTAATATGTAATTTAAACACTTATCATTCATTATATTTATTTAGACTGTGCAGTGTGCAGCCAATCAGGCAGCCTGGTTGACAATTATGCTTGCATCACTCCTGCACACTATAGCTAGCCACACCCATGTAACTAATATCTTTGTTAATTTTTGTGATTTGAAGTCAGAGAGCAGTGGAGATTGAGATTTGAGAATGTCTGTTAGAGAAATTTGGAGTGATCATGGAGGTGATAGGGATAGTGTAGTTAGTAATAGGGAGAGTAGAGGTAGTGATATTAGAGAGAGTGGACGTAGGGATAGGGACCGTGGAGCTAGGGAGAGTAGTAATAATAATAGGGATAGTGATAGAGGTAGGGATAGGCATAGGATTAGGATTAGTCATAGGCACCCTGTACATAGGGATAGGGACCTTGGATGTACTAGGGAGAGGGTAGGTAGGGACAGGGAGAGGCATGGTGGAGTAAAAAAGCACACCAGTGCCAAAAAACAATTTAAGAATAGGAGGCCACTTACAACCTCTGAGGAGTCGGACTCTAGTGCTGCTGAGAAGGAACAGCAGCGTGCCACTTCACCAAGGCATAGAGGGCCAACTTTTACGCCAGAAGAACATTTTTCACTTGTGTCTGCAGTGTTTAAAGTCCGGAACATCTTGTTTTCTTCCAATGTTTCGTCCTCTGCAAAGCAAGAGACATGGAACACAGTTTGTGATGCTGTCTTTGCAGTTGGAGCAGTGGAGTGGACAGCCGCCTGTGTCAAGCACTGGTAAGTTTCAAAAACAATTTTCTTTTATAGTAAAAAAGTAACTCTAGTGTGTGTTAGCCTGTGTGTACATACTACACAGGCCAAAATGTGTAAACTAAAGAAATACATTCAATTATTATTATTATTCATTGTCATGGCAGCTTTATTTGAAAAAGCAGGAATGTAAGTCAAGCTTAAAGGGATAGTGAACTAAAAAAACAAATTTCATGATTCTGCTAGAGCATTGATTTTTTAATCAACTTTCTAAATTACTCCTATTATTATTAATTTGTCTTTTTTATCTTGTTATCTTTATTTGAAATTGTAGGTTGATAAGGTAAGGACAGGACAGAGGCTGCCCATTTTTTGTTTTAGTACCCTAGCGAGCATTTGAGATTGTTGGCAACATTTAACAAACCAATAAGCAAGTGCAACCCAGGTTCTCAACCCAAAAAATGCTCATTCCTGCTTTCAAATAAAGATTCCACGTGAATGAAAAAATAATGACTTACTATTAAATAATATAATTGCTTAAAGGGACACTAACTGAACCCAAATGTTTTCTTTCATGATTCAGGTAGAGCAGCAATTTTAAGCAACTTTCTAATTTACTCCTATTATCAATTTTTCTTTGTTCTTTTGCTATCTTTATTTGAAAAAGAAAGTCCAGAACCTTGGAGAGCACTTGTTTATTGGTGGATGAATTTATCCGCTAATCAGCAAGAACAACCCAAGTTGTTCACCAAAATGGGCCGTCATCTAAACTTACATTCTTGCTTTTCAAATAAAAATACCAAGAGAATGAAGAACAGTTTCTAATAGGAGTAAATTAGAAAGTTGCTTAAAATTGCATGCTCTATCTGAATCACAAAAGAAAAAATTTGGGTTCAGTGTCCCTTTAAATTTTCATCTCTATCTTGAAATAAAATTTTTGTGTTTACTGTTTATTATCCATTTAATGCCTTTTTTATTATTTACACAATTAAAGATGGAAACTTGGCCAACCAAGACCAAATATATTCATTTTTTGGATTATATATATTTGTCTTCTCATGATTTATAAATAAAGGTATAGACTTTAACCAACTTTATGGGGCACAAAGTCAGATTCAAACATAAAGAGACACTGAACCCAAATCATTTCTTTCATGATTCAGATAGAGCATCAATTTTTAGCAACTTTTTCTAATTTACTGCTATTATCAAATTTTATGTGTTCTCTTGGGGGTCAATGTATTAATGTGCGAGGGGACATGATACAATGTAGCGTATCTTGTCTGCCGCACATCGATAAATGTCGACAGCTGCTTCATAACTTTTCCGGCGAGTCTCAGGGGCATGAAGCTCTGTACATAAATTAACCCCTTGGTAACTATCTTTATTTGAAAAAGAATGAATGTAAGCATATGAGCCAGCCCATCCTTGGGTCAGTACCTGGGTAGTGCTTGATGATTGTTGGCTAAATGTTGCCACCAATCAGCAATCGCTATCCAAGATCCTGAACCAGAAATTCTTCCATTTCGTAAGCTTTACATTCCTGCTTTTTCAAATAAAGACCCAAGGAGACTGAAGAAAAAAAGATAATAGGAGTAAATTTGAAATTTTCTTAAAATTGCATGCTCTACCTGAATCAGGAAAGAAAACATTTGGTTTCAGTGTGCCTTTTAAATATTCATTTATAAATTCTTTGAATACTTTTCAATTTATGTATATTATCAAATTCACTTTGAGCAGCGCAGTCCTCATGCTTTTCTCGCGCAGTTTCCTCTACTCTCCACTGCACAGTTAGCGTTGGTTGTAATATTTTTTAAGGCCAGGTATGTTTTTCTCGTGCTGCAGTCTCACTCTCTAGTATGCGCATGACTGCATCAGCCAAACATACCTGTCCTTATAATATAAATTTCGTATTATTAAAGGACCGCTCATGCTGTTTAATAAATAACATAATTAAGAATTGGCTAATAAAAATACAATGCAATTCTAACACTTAATTAAAATGTATATAATTTTTTTTATACCAATTTTTTTACTCCACCATGCCTCGTCCCCTGTATATGTGACAGATATCATCCAATCACAGACTATATGTATAACCTGTGAGCTTCTGCACATGCTCAGAAAGTTATTACATAAAAAGACTGTAAATTTATATAAATGAAGTAAATTATAAAATGTATATACTTAAAAGGACATGAACCAATATGTTTCTTCCACGATTCATATAGATAATTCAATTTTAATTAAATAACTTTCAAAATAACTTATATTATTTAATTATCTTCCTTCTCTTGTTATCATTTGTTGAAATGTTTTTCTATGCAAGCTTTGGAGCAGCAGAGAAGCTATTTTCTAGCTGTTGATTGGTGGCTGCATATACATATATTTCAATTTTGATTGGCTCACCCAGGTGTTTTGTTAGAAACCATTCGTGCATTGCTCCATCAATAAATGATACCAAGAGAATGAAATAAATTTGAAAACAGAAGTAAATTAGAAATTTATTGAAAATGATATCCTCTATCTGAATCATGAAAAATATTTGGTTTTCTTTTCATGTCCCTTTACATTTCCAATTATCTGATCTAGCTGATTCAGAATCATAAAACTTTATTTTGACTTTATAGTCCATTTCAATGTATACCAGATAAGCAAAGACTGTACGAACTTTTAAAAAAAACATATTTATTTGTTACATAACTAAATTTTACATGCATATAAAACAACAATTATAACCCGTGAATTATATATATTTATATATATATATATATATATATATATATATATATATATATATGCATTTCTATTAATCTATCCATCGCTATAATATAACTATTGAAAACTGTAAAAATCCAGGGTACAGGTCAGGCACTGTCAGTAATTTCCAATAGCTCCGCTGGTATTCTTTTGATGTTAAGAATTAGATGCAAAATGTAAGAAATCCTTATGTTCAAATAAAGTCATTATATTTTTTTCAATTTTTTTAATTTTTTATTTTATAACCAAAACAATGTTTTTATTTGATTTCTAGGTATTATGATTGCAGGGCGATTGTCAAAAGGAAAATGTCAATCATGCACTCCACATCAAAGACTGTGCGTTTCAACAGTTGGGAGAAGGAGGTGCGGGACAAACTTCTCCCAGAGGCTGTTGTCACAGGTGTCCGTAGCTCAAGTAGGAGAGATGAATCTTTCAGGCAGTGGCGTCACTAGGGGGGGGCTAGGGGGGGCAAATGCCCTCCCTAGAAAATGGCTTGCCCCCCCGCCAGCCCCCCCACCAGCCCCGGCACTTTCATAATTCTTCAGGGACCAGGAGGAGGGAGGAGTCAGGAGTATGTGTGAGAGTATTTTTAAATTGTGTTTGCCTCAAGCCTACTCTAAACACAGCACCACGGGGCAACACTCCTCCAATTATCCCATACAATGCTTGCTGCTGGCGTTATTTGCTCCTCCTCCTGGGTCCTCCAGAAGAGATCAGTTCCAGTTCCCTCATATACAATCAACTCAATGCCATGCGCAAGGCAGCTATAATGCTGCGCGGGAACAGAGGAGTGCAGCCCTGTGATGTGAGCAGCAGAGTCTGCCAAAGCAGAATTATATGCAGTCAGACTGTGAAATGAGCCCAGAAAACACCCCTTCCCTCTTTGCTCCCTTCCTCCCTCTCTGCCCGGTGTCAGACTGATGTGTGTGGTAAAGTGGTGACCCAGCTACGAACTGAGGTATGTGAATCAACTTAGCAGCCATCAGCAGGTACTGCCCCCTCCTTCTCTCCCCGTGCAGACATGACATCAAAGAAGCAAGTGATTTACTGTAGGTTTTTGAAGCAAAAGCTCCGGCACAGTGGAGCAGAAGGTAGGAGGGCTGTCTACTGTCTCTAGCTGCATTAGTGTTAGAGTGTAAGGCGTGGGACTGTGCTTGTCACAGAGGATGAAGACTTTTTGTTTTATACAGTTTGTATTAAGCACAAGCAAAACTAAACTAGGGATATAAAAAGTAGTTTATATATACACAATTATTAACATAGCTTGGGTGTGTCTGTATGTTATATAGAGAAAGCATAAAGCTAAAATTAAATTATTTTGAGCATAACTGATGCAACTTATTTATATGTCAAATAAGCTAAAGAAATATGCTCATACCTGATTCACAAGTTATTTTTCTACATTTTTAGCTATTTTTATTTATTTCACAAAGTTTGCTTACTTACTCAGATGCTTATATAATAATAAAGCTTTTCTCAATTGATTTACTCACAGCTCAAATTGTATTTACATCTTGTGCAATATATTTTTTGACAGACACCTACTATAAATATATTTTAAAATAACTTTAATTTTCTTACACTTACTAAAACATATTTAGAGCAGTTGCCAATAGGCTGAGGAGGAGGCAAATATGTTTTAAACCTTACTGTGCTTGTGTATGTAATACAACAGACTTTGATTTTTTCCTGGGGCTTCTGTGCAACACTGGCACCCTAAAACATGTGCATAGGGGTCCTGAAGCCCCTTAAAATATCTCCAAATACTTTACTTTGGGAAGCCTTGGAGAATAGAAGGGAAGACAGGTGCAGAGTTCTAAAGCTAAAATTGTATGATGTGTTTTGGTTCAGGCTATTATCCTTTAATGAGATAAATGAATACTGATAATGTTGTGTATATGTATTTGATTTTTTGATTTTATATATATATATACTGTGTATGTGTGTGTGTATATATATATATATATATATATATATATATATATATATATATATATATATATATATATATATATTGTGTATTTCTTATTTTAAGTTTGTGTATAATGGCTACAGAATAGTTAGGTTCATCAACAGTTAACAGTCCATTAAAAAATATATTTGCATTTGCTGATATTAATATGGCTCATTTGGTTAAGGTTTTGGAAATCACTGCAATAAAAAAGTGTTTCAGTAAATTTTGACATATTTTACTACACACAAAATGGACATTTTACATTACATGTAATTTAAATGTTCAATTATATAGGGATGCAGGAAAAGCACTCAGCATATTGGATATAATCTGCAAGCACCCTAGCACTAAGACTAAGGAGTGAGAGTGCAATGCATGGTGAATTGGTATATATAATTTGGGGGCGCATTTTGTAACAAACCCGTGATATGGGGTGTTTATGTTTAGCAACCAAACCAAGCCCATTGTATGGGATTTTTAGCAACCACACCAAGCCCCTGATATGGGGTACTTAGCAACCACACCAAGCCCCTGATATGGGTGCTTAGCAACCACACCAAGCCCCTGATATAAGGTGCTTAGCAACCACACCAAGCCCCTGATATGGGGTGCTTAGTAGCCACACTAAGCCCCTGATATGGGGTTCTTAGAAACCATGGTATGATTTAGTGGTAAAAATTATTAGTGCCCCCCCAGTTTTGACTGTGATAACTTATGTGCCCCCCCTATATATTGTTCCTAGAGTCGCCATTGCTTTCAGGCAACAGAGAGCTGGTGAGTAAAATGAAATATACGATTACTTTGCATGGGTGTTGAAGAAATAAAAAAATAAATACAAGGGAATAAAGTGGAAGACAAGACAATCGATTTATTCTTTAGGTATTACAATTTACTATTCCAGATTTTTTTTTTTAAACAAATAAAGAAAGACCCATATCTGTAAGGCAACAATCATGTATGACGGGAGTTGCATTCTAGGCAGCATACATAGTTACATACACATATGTCATAACTCAACTTCCATCATTCACATACATTTCTTGTGTATGTGAATTGTGTATGTTAAAGATGGAAGATGAATTCATCTGGCATAGTTGTATATGACAGAATCAAAATCACACTTTATATAAGGCCGGTGAGGTAGCTCAATTTGCAAAATGCCCTGACTACAAAAGCCTGTTCAAAGATCCAAAGTTCACATGTTCAAATCCCAGCAGGGCCAACTCAGCCCTTCATGCTTTTGATGTAGCTCAAATGAGTACCATTAAATTTGTTAATAATAACAACTATAACTATTCACCTGCCGATTTGGTTAATTTCAAGAGCGAGCGCTGTAAATGCGTGTCAACAGTTTGAGTCCCAGTGTGAGAGAGGCGCTATATAAATACTAGTTATATATATATATATATATATATATATATATATATATATATATATATACATACATATATACAGTTGCAAGAAAAAGTATGTGAACCCTTTGGAATGATATGGATTTCTGCACAAATTGGTCATAAAATGTGATCTGATCATCATCTAAGTCACAACAATAGACAATCACAGTCTGCTTAAACTAATAACACACAAAGAATGAAATGTTGCCATGTTTTTATTGAACACACCATGTAAACATTCACAGTGCAGGTGGAAAAAGTAAGTGAACCCCTAGACTAATGACATCTCCAAGAGCTATTGGAGTGAGATGTCAGCCAACTGGAGTCCAATCAATGACATGAGATTGGAGGTGTTGTTTAGAGCTGCCCTGTCCTATAAAAAACACACATCAGTTCTGGGTTTGCTTTTCACAAGAAGCATTGCCTGATGTGAATGATGCCTTGCACAAAAGAGCTCTCAGAAGAGATACGATTAAGAATTGTCGACTTGCATAAAGCTGGAAAACATAATTTATGTAAGAACTTACCTGATAAATTCATTTCTTTCATATTAGCAAGAGTCCATGAGCTAGTGACGTATGGCATATACATTCCTACCAGGAGGGGCAAAGTTTCCCAAACCTCAAAATGCCTATAAATACACCCCTCACCACACCCACAAATCAGTTTAACGTATAGCCAAGAAGTGGGGTGATAAGAAAAAAGTGCGAAAGCATAAAAAAATAAGGAATTGGAATAATTGTGCTTTATACAAAAAAATCATAACCACCACAAAAAGGGTGGGCCTCATGGACTCTTGCTAATATGAAAGAAATGAATTTATCAAGTAAGTTCTTACATAAATTATGTTTTCTTTCATGTAATTAGCAAGAGTCCATGAGCTAGTGACGTATGGGATAATGACTACCCAAGATGTGGATCTTCCACGCAAGAGTCACTAGAGAGGGAGGGATAAAATAAAGACAGCCAATTCCGCTGAAAATAATCCACACCCAAAATAAAGTTTAAATCTTATAATGAAAAAAACTGAAATTATAAGCAGAAGAATCAAACTGAAACAGCTGCCTGAAGTACTTTTCTACCAAAAACTGCTTCAGAAGAAGAAAACACATCAAAATGGTAGAATTTAGTAAAAGTATGCAAAGAAGACCAAGTTGCTGCTTTGCAAATCTGATCAACCGAAGCTTCATTCCTAAACGCCCAGGAAGTAGAAACTGACCTAGTAGAATGAGCTGTAATCCTTTGAGGCGGAGTTTTACCCGACTCGACATAAGCATGATGACTTACAGATTTCAACCAAGATGCCAAAGAAATGGCAGAGGCCTTCTGACCTTTCCTAGAACCGGAAAAGATAACAAATAGACTAGAAGTCTTTCGGAAATTCTTAGTAGCTTCAACATAATATTTCAAAGCTCTAACTACATCCAAAGAATGCAATGATCTCTCCTTATAATTCTTATTATTAGGACATAATGAAGGAACCACAATTTCTCTACTAATGTTGTTAGAATTCACAACCTTAGGTAAAAATTTAAAAGAAGTTCGCAACACCGCCTTATCCTGATGAAAAATCAGAAAAGGAGACTCACAAGAAAGAGCAGATAATTCAGAGACTCTTCTGGCAGAAGAGATGGCCAAAAGGAACAAAACTTTCCAAGAAAGTAATTTGATGTCCAATGAATGCATAGGTTCAAACGGAGGAGCTTGAAGAGCCCCCAGAACCAAATTCAAACTCCAAGGAGGAGAAATTGACTTAATGACAGGTTTTATACGAACCAAAGCTTGTACAAAACAATCAATATCAGGAAGATTAGCAATCTTCCTGTGAAAAAAAACAGAAAGAGCAGAGATTTGTCCTTTCAAGGAACTTGCAGACAAACCTTTATCCAAACCATCCTGAAGAAACTGTAAAATTCTCGGAATTCTAAAAGAATGCCAGGAAAAATGCCAGGAAAAATGATGAGAAAGACACCAAGAAATGTAAGTCTTCCAGACTCAATAATATATCTTACTAGATACAGATTTACGAGCCTGTAACATAGTATTAATCACAGAGTCAGAGAAACCTCTTTGACTAAGAATCAAGCGTTCAATCTCCATACCTTTAAATTTAAGGATTTGAGATCCTGATGGAAAAAAGGACCTTGCGACAGAAGGTCTGGTCTTAACGGAAGAGTCCACGGTTGGCAAGAGGCCATCCGGACAAGATCCGCATACCAAAACCTGTGAGGCCATGCTGGAGCCACCAGCAGAACAAATGAGCATTCCTTCAGAATCTTGGAGATTACTCTTGGAAGAAGAACTAGAGGCGGAAAGATATAGGCAGTATGATACTTCCAAGGAAGTGACAATGCATCCACTGCTTCCGCTTGAGGATCCCTGGATCTGGACAGATACCTGGGAAGTTTCTTGTTTAGATGAGAAGCCATCAGATCTATTTCTGGCAGTCCCCACATTTGAACAATCTGAAGAAATACCTCTGGGTGAAGAGACCATTCGCCCGGATGTAACGTTTGGTGACTGAGATAATCCGCTTCCCAACTGTCTATACCTGGGATATGAACCGCAGAAACTAGACAGGAGCTGGATTCCGCCCATACCAGTATTCAAGATACTTCTTTCATAGCCAGAGGACTGTGAGTCCCTCCTTGATGATTGATGTATGCCACAGTTGTGACATTGTCTGTCTGAAAACAAATGAACGATTCTCTCTTTAGAAGAGGCCATGACTGAAGAGCTCTGAAAATTGCACAGAGTTCCAAAATATTGATTGGTAATCTCACCTCCTGAGATTCCCAAACCCCTTGTGCTGTCAGAGACCCCCACACAGCTCCCCAACCTGTCAGACTTGCATCTGTTGAAATTACAGTCCAGGTCGGAAGAACAAAAGAAGCCCCCTGAACTAAATGATGGTGATCTGTCCACCACGTCAGAGAGTGTCGTACAATCGGTTTTAAAGATATTAATTGAGATATCTTTGTGTAATCCCTGCACCACTGGTTCAGCATACAGAGCTGAAGAGGTCGCATGTGAAAACGAGCAAAGGGGATCGCGTCCGATGCAGCAGTCATAAGACCTAGAATTTCCATGCATAAGGCTACCGAAGGGAATGATTGTGATTGAAGGTTTCGACAAGCTGAGAACAATTTTAGACGTCTCTTGTCTGTCAGAGACAGAGTCATGGACGCTAAATCTATCTGGAAACCTAAAAAGGTTACCCTTGTCTGAGGAATCAATGAACTTTTCGGTAAATTGATCCTCCAACCATGATCTTGAAGAAACAACACAAGTCGATTTATATGAGATTCTGCTAAATGTGAAGACTGAGCAAGTACCAAGATATCGTCCAAATAAGGAAATACCACAATACCCTGTTCTCTGATTACAGACAGAAGGGCACCGAGAACCTTTGAAAAAATTCTTGGAGCTGTTGCTAGGCAGAGCCACAAACTGGTAATGCTTGTCTAGGAAAGAGAATCTCAGAAACTGATAGTGATCTGGATGAATCGGAATATGCAGATATGCATCCTGTAAATCTATTGTGGACATATAATGCCCTTGCTGAACAAAAGGCAGGATAGTCCTTATAGTTACCATTTTGAATGTTGGTATCCTTACATAACGATTGAATATTTTTAGATCCAGAACTGGTCTGAAGGAATTCTCCTTCTTTGGTACAATGAAGAGATTTGAATAAAACCCCAGCCCCTGTTCCAGAACTGGAACTGGCATAATTACTCCAGCCAATTCTAAATCTGAAACACATTTCAGAAATGCTTGAGCCTTCACTGGATTTACTGGGACACAGGAAAGAAAAAATCTCTTTGCAGGAGGTCTTATCTTGAAGCCAATTCTGTACCCTTCTGAAACAATGTTTTGAATCCAAAGATTGTGAATTGAATTGATCCAAATTTCTTTGAAAAATTGTAATCTGCCCCCTACCAGCTGGGCTGGAATGAGGGCCGCACCTTCATGTGGACTTGGGAGCTGGCTTTGGTTTTCTAAAAGGCTTGGATTTATTCCAGACTGGAGATGGTTTCCAAACTGATACCGCTCCTGTGGGTGAAGGATCAGGCTTTTGTTCCTTATTGTGACGAAAGGAACGAAAACGATTATTAGACCTAAATTTACCTTTAGATTTTTTATCCTGTGGTAAAAAAGTTCCTTTCCCTCCAGTAACAGTTGAGATAATAGAATCCAACTGAGAACCAAATAATTTATTACCCTGGAAAGAAAGGGAAAGCAAAGTTGACTTAGAAGACATATCAGCATTCCAAGTTTTAAGCCATAAAGCTCTTCTAGCTAAAATAGCTAGAGACATATACCTGACATCAACTCTAATGATATCAAAGATGGCATCACAAATAAAGTTATTAGCATGTTGAAGAAGATTAACAATGCTATGAGAATTATGATCTGTTACTTGTTGCGCTAAAGCTTCTAACCAAAAAGTTGAAGCTGCAGCAAAATCCGCCAAAGATATAGCAGGTCTAAGAAGATTACCTGAACATAAGTAAGCTTTTCTTAGAAAGGATTCAATCTTCCTATCTAAAGGATCCTTAAAGGAAGTACTATCTGCCGTAGGAATAGTAGTACGATTAGCAAGAGTAGAGACAGCCCCATCAACTTTAGGGATTTTGTCCCAAAATTCTAATCTGTCAGATGGCACAGGATATAATTGCTTAAAACGTTTAGAAGGAGTAAATGAATTACCCAAATTATTCCATTCCCTGGAGATTACTTCAGAAATAGCATCAGGGACAGGAAAAACTTCTGGAATAACTACAGGAGATTTAAAAACCTTATTTAAACGTTTAGATTTAGTATCAAGAGGACCAGAATCCTCTATTTCTAATGCAATTAAAACTTCTTTAAGTAAAGAACGAATAAATTCCATTTTGAATAAATATGAAGATTTATCAACATCAACCTCTGAGACAGAATCCTCTGAACCAGAGGAACCATTATCAGAATCAAAATGATGATGTTCATTTAAAAATTCATCTGAAAAATGAGAAGTTTTAAAAGACCTTTTACGTTTACTAGAAGGAGGAATAACAGACATAGCCTTCTTAATGGATTTAGAAACAAAATCTCTTATGTTAACAGGAACACTCTGAGTATTAGATGTTGACGGAACAGCAACAGGTAATGTAACATTACTAAAGGAAATATTATCTGCATTAACAAGTTTGTCATGACATTCATTACAAACAACAGCTGGAGGAACAGATACCACAAGTTTACAGCAGATACACTTAACTTTGGTAGATCCAGCACCAGGCAGCGTTTTTACAGAAGTATCTTCTGACTCAGTGTCAATCTGGGACATCTTGCAATATGTAATAGAAAAAACAACATATAAAGCAAAATTGATCAAATTCCTTAAATGACAGTTTCAGGAATGGGAAAACATAATTTATGTAAGAACTTACCTGATAAATTCATTTCTTTCATATTAGCAAGAGTCCATGAGCTAGTGACGTATGGGATATACATTCCTACCAGGAGGGGCAAAGTTTCCCAAACCTCAAAATGCCTATAAATACACCCCTCACCACACCCACAAATCAGTTTTACAAACTTTGCCTCCGATGGAGGTGGTGAAGTAAGTTTGTGCTAGATTCTACGTTGATATGCGCTCCGCAGCAAGTTGGAGCCCGGTTTTCCTCTCAGCGTGCACCACACCCACAATTCAGTTTAACGAATAGCCAAGAAGTGGGGTGATAAAAAAGTGCGAAAGCATATAAAATAAGGAATTGGAATAATTGTGCTTTATACAAAATCATAACCACCACAAAAAAAGGGCGGGCCTCATGGACTCTTGCTAATATGAAAGAAATGAATTTATCAGGTAAGTTCTTACATAAATTATGTTTTCTTTCATGTAATTAGCAAGAGTCCATGAGCTAGTGACGTATGGGATAATGATTACCCAAGATGTGGATCTTTCCACACAAGAGTCACTAGAGAGGGAGGGATAAAATAAAGACAGCCAATTCCTGCTGAAAATAATCCACACCCAAAATAAAGTTTAACGAAAAACATAAGCAGAAGATTTAAACTGAAACCGCTGCCTGAAGTACTTTTCTACCAAAAACTGCTTCAGAAGAAGAAAATACATCAAAATGGTAGAATTTAGTAAAAGTATGCAAAGAGGACCAAGTTGCTGCTTTGCAAATCTGATCAACCGAAGCTTCATTCCTAAACGCCCAGGAAGTAGAAACTGACCTAGTAGAATGAGCTGTAATTCTCTGAGGCAGAGTTTTACCCGACTCAACATAGGCAAGATGAATTAAAGATTTCAACCAAGATGCCAAAGAAATGGCAGAAGCTTTCTGGCCTTTTCTAGAACCGGAAAAGATAACAAATAGACTAGAAGTCTTTCTGAAAGATTTAGTAGCTTCAACATAATATTTCAAAGCTCTAACAACATCCAAAGAATGCAACGATTTCTCCTTAGAATTCTTAGGATTAGGACATAATGAAGGAACCACAATTTCTCTACTAATGTTGTTGGAATTCACAACTTTAGGTAAAAATTCAAAAGAAGTTCGCAACACCGCCTTATCCTGATGAAAAATCAGAAAAAGAGACTCACAAGAAAGAGCAGATAATTCAGAAACTCTTCTGGCAGAAGAGATGGCCAAAAGGAACAAAACTTTCCAAGAAAGTAATTTAATGTCCAATGAATGCATAGGTTCAAACGGAGGAGCTTGAAGAGCCCCCAGAACCAAATTCAAACTCCAAGGAGGAGAAATTGACTTAATGACAGGTTTTATACGAACCAAAGCTTGTACAAAACAATGAATATCAGGAAGAATAGCAATCTTTCTGTGAAAAAAAACAGAAAGAGCAGAGATTTGTCCTTTCAAGGAACTTGCGGACAAACCTTTATCTAAACCATCCTGAAGAAACTGTAAAATTCTCGGAATTCTGAAAGAATGCCAAGAAAAATGATGAGAAATACACCAAGAAATATAAGTCTTCCAGACTCTATAATATATCTCTCTAGATACAGATTTACGAGCCTGTAACATAGTATTAATCACAGCGTCAGAGAAACCTCTTTGACTAAGAATCAAGCGTTCAATCTCCATACCTTTAAATTTAAGGATTTCAGATCCTGATGGAAAAAAGGACCTTGTGACAGAAGGTCTGGTCTTAACGGAAGAGTCCACGGTTGGCAAGAGGCCATCCGGACAAGATCCGCATACCAAAACCTGTGAGGCCATGCCGGAGCTACCAGCAGAACAAACGAGCATTCCTTCAGAATCTTGGAGATTACTCTTGGAAGAAGAACTAGGGGCGGAAAGATATAGGCAGGATGATACTTCCAAGGAAGTGATAATGCATCCACTGCCTCCGCCTGAGGATCCCGGGATCTGGACAGATACCTGGGAAGTTTCTTGTTTAGATGGGACGCCATCAAATCTATTTCTGGAAGTTCCCACATTTGAACGATCTGAAGAAATACCTCTGGGTGAAGAGACCATTCGCCCGGATGCAACGTTTGGCGACTGAGATAATCCGCTTCCCAATTGTCTACACCTGGGATATGAACCGCAGAAATTAGACAGGAGCTGGATTCCGCCCAAACCAAAATTCGAGATACTTCTTTCATAGCCAGAGGACTGTGAGTTCCTCCTTGATGATTGATGTATGCCACAGTTGTGACATTGTCTGTCTGAAAACAAATGAACGATTCTCTCTTCAGAAGAGGCCAAAACTGAAGAGCTCTGAAAATTGCACGGAGTTCCAAAATATTGATCGGTAATCTCACCTCCTGAGATTCCCAAACTCCTTGTGCCGTCAGAGATCCCCACACAGCTCCCCAACCTGTGAGACTTGCATCTGTTGAAATTACAGTCCAGGTCGGAAGCACAAAAGAAGCCCCCTGAATTAAACGATGGTGATCTGTCCACCACGTTAGAGAGTGTCGAACAATCGGTTTTAAAGATATTAATTGAGATATCTTTGTGTAATCCTTGCACCATTGATTCAGCATACAAAGCTGAAGAGGTTGCATGTGAAAACGAGCAAAGGGGATCGCGTCCGATGCAGCAGTCATAAGACCTAGAATTTCCATGCATAAGGCTACCGAAGGGAATGATTGTGACTGAAGGTTTCGACAAGCTGCCATCAGTTTTAGACGCCTCTTGTCTGTTAAAGACAGAGTCATGGACACTGAATCTATTTGGAAACCCAGAAAGGTTACCCTTGTCTGAGGAATCAATGAACTTTTTGGTAAATTGATCCTCCAACCATGATCTTGAAGAAACAACACAAGTCGATTCGTATGAAATTCTGCTAAATGTAAAGACTGAGCAAGTACCAAGATATCGTCCAAATAAGGAAATACCACAATACCCTGTTCTCTGATTACAGACAGAAGGGCACCGAGAACCTTTGTAAAAATTCTTGGAGCTGTAGCAAGGCCAAACGGCAGAGCCACAAACTGGTAATGCTTGTCCAGAAAAGAGAATCTCAGGAACCGATAATGATCCGGATGAATCGGAATATGCAGATATGCATCCTGTAAATCTATTGTGGACATATAATTCCCTTGCTGAACAAAAGGCAAAATAGTCCTTACAGTTACCATCTTGAACGTTGGTATCCTTACATAACGATTCAATATTTTTAGATCCAGAACTGGTCTGAAGGAATTCTCCTTCTTTGGTACAATGAAGAGATTTGAATAAAACCCCATCCCCTGTTCCTGAACTGGAACTGGCATAATTACTCCAGTTAACTCTAGATCTGAAACACAATTCAGAAATGCTTGAGCTTTTACTGGATTTACTGGGACACGGGAAAGAAAAAATCTCTTTGCAGGAGGTCTCATCTTGAAACCAATTCTGTACCCTTCTGAAACAATGTTCTGAATCCAAAGATTGTGAACAGAATTGAACCAAATTTCTTTGAAAAAACGTAACCTGCCCCCTACCAGCTGAGCTGGAATGAGGGCCGCACCTTCATGTGGACTTAGAAGCAGGCTTTGCCTTTCTTGCTGGCTTGGATTTATTCCAGATTGGAGATGGTTTCCAAACTGAAACTGCTCCTGAGGATGAAGGATCAGGTTTTTGTTCTTTGTTGAAACGAAAGGAACGAAAACGATTATTAGCTCTGTTTTTACCCTTAGATTTTTTATCCTGTGGTAAAAAAGTTCCTTTCCCACCAGTAACAGTTGAAATAATAGAATCCAACTGAGAACCAAAAAATTTGTTACCCTGGAAAGAAATGGAAAGTAGAGTTGATTTAGAAGCCATATCAGCATTCCAAGTCTTAAGCCATAAAGCTCTTCTAGCTAAAATAGCTAGAGACATAAACCGGACATCAACTCTGATAATATCAAAGATGGCATCACAGATAAAATTATTAGCATGCTGAAGAAGAATAATAATATCATGAGAATCATGATGTGTTACTTGTTGCGCTAAGGTTTCCAACCAAAAAGTTGAAGCTGCAGCAACATCAGCCAAAGATATAGCAGGTCTAAGAAGATTACCTGAACACAGATAGGCTTTTCTTAGAAAGGACTCAATTTTCCTATCTAAAGGATCCTTAAACGAAGTACCATCTGACGTAGGAATAGTAGTACGTTTAGCAAGGGTAGAAATAGCCCCATCAACTTTAGGGATTTTGTCCCAAAATTCTAATCTGTCAGACGGCACAGGATATAATTGCTTAAAACGTTTAGAGGGAGTAAATGAATTACCCAATTTATCCCATTCTTTGGAAATTACTGCAGAAATAGCATTAGGAACAGGAAAAACTTCTGGAATAACCACAGGAGATTTAAATACCTTATCCAAACAAGAGGACCAGAATCCTCTATTTCTAAAGCAATTAGAACTTCTTTAAGTAAAGAACGAATAAATTCCATTTTAAATAAATATGAAGATTTATCAGCATCAACCTCTGAGACAGAATCCTCTGAACCAGAAGAGTTATCAGAATCAGAATGATGATGTTCATTTAAAAATTCATCTGTAGGGAGAGAAGTTTTAAAAGATTTTTTACGTTTACTAGAAGGAGAAATAACAGACATAGCCTTCTTTATGGATTCGGAAACAAAATCTCTTATGTTATCAGGAACATTCTGCACCTTAGATGTTGAAGGAACTGCAACAGGCAATGGCACTTTACTAAAGGAAATATTATCTGCTTTAACAAGTTTGTCATGACAATCAATACAAACAACAGCTGGAGGAATAGCTACCAAAAGTTTATAGCAGATACACTTAGCTTTGGTAGATCCAGCACTAGACAGCGATTTTCCTGTAGTATCTTCTGACTCAGATGCAACGTGAGACATCTTGCAATATGTAAGAGAAAAAACAACAACATATAAAGCAAAATTGATCAAATTCCTTAAATGACAGTTTCAGGAATGGGAAAAAATGCCAAAAAACAAGCTTCTAGCAACCAGAAGCAATGAAAAAATGAGACTTAAATAATGTGGAGACAAAAGCGACGCCCATATTTTTTAGCGCCAATAAGACGCCCACATTATTTGGCGCCTAAATGCTTTTTGGCGCCAAAATGACGACACATCCGGAACGCCGACATTTTTGGCGCAATATAACGTCAAAAAATGACGCAACTTCCGGCGACACGTATGACGCCGGAAACGGAAAATAATTTTTGCGCCAAAAAAGTCCGCGCCAAGAATGACGCAATAAAATGAAGCATTTTCAGCCCCCGCGAGCCTAACAGCCCACAGGGAAAAAAGTCAAATTTTTGAAGGTAAGAAAAAATGATTAAATCAAATGCATTATCCCAAATATGAAACTGATTGTCTGAAAATAAGGAAAGTTGAACATTCTGAGTCAAGGCAAATAAATGTTTGAATACATATATTTAGAACTTTATAAACAAAGTGCCCAACCATAGCTTAGAGTGTCACAGAAAATAAGATTTACTTACCCCAGGACACTCATCTACATGTTTGTAGAAAGCCAAACCAGTACTGAAACGAGAATAAGCAGAGGTAATGGTATATATAAGAGTATATCGTCGATCTGAAAAGGGAGGTAAGAGATGAATCTCTACGACCGATAACAGAGAACCTATGAAATAGACCCCGTAGAAGGAGATCACTGCATTCAAATAGGCAATACTCTTCTCACATCCCTCTGACATTCACTGCACGCTGAGAGGAAAACCGGGCTCCAACTTGCTGCGGAGCGCATATCAACGTAGAATCTAGCACAAACTTACTTCACCACCTCCATCGGAGGCAAAGTTTGTAAAACTGAATTGTGGGTGTGGTGAGGGGTGTATTTATAGGCATTTTGAGGTTTGGGAAACTTTGCCCCTCCTGGTAGGAATGTATATCCCATACGTCACTAGCTCATGGACTCTTGCTAATTACATGAAAGAAAAAATGCCAGTGAACAAGCTTTTAGCAACCAGAAGCAATAAATAATGAGACTTAAATAATGTGGAGACAATAGTGACGCCCATATTTTTTAGCGCCAAAAAAGACGCCCACATTATTTGGCGCCTAAATGCTTTTGGCGCCAAAAATGACGCCACATCCGGAACGCCGACACTTTTGGCGCAAAAGAAACGCAAAAAATGACGCAACTTCCGGTGACACGTATGACGCCGGAAACTGAAAAAAAATGTTTGCGCCAAAAAAAATCCGCGCCAAGAATGACGCAATAAAATGAAGCATTTTCAGCCCCCGCGAGCCTAACAGCCCACAGGGAAAAAAGTCAAATTTTTAAGGTAAGAAAAAAATTGATTTATTCATATGCATTATCCCAAATATGAAACTGACTGTCTGAAATAAGGAACGTTGAACATCCTGAGTCAAGGCAAATAAATGTTTGAATACATATATTTAGAACTTTATATAAAAGTGCCCAACCATAGCTTAGAGTGTCACAGAAAATAAGACTTACTTACCCCAGGACACTCATCTACATGTAGTAGAAAGCCAAACCAGTACTGAAACGAGAATCAGTAGAGGTAATGGTATATATAAGAGTATATCGTCGATCTGAAAAGGGAGGTAAGAGATGAATCTCTACGACCGATAACAGAGAACCTATGAAATAGACCCCTTAGAAGGAGATCATTGAATTCAAATAGGCAATACTCTCCTCGCATCCCTCTGACATTCACTGCACGCTGAGAGGAAAACCGGGCTCCAACCTGCTGCGGAGCGCATATCAACGTAGAATCTAGCACAAACTTACTTCACCACCTCCATAGGAGGCAAAGTTTGTAAAACTGATTTGTGGGTGTGGTGAGGGGTATATTTATAGGCATTTTGAGGTTTGGGAAACTTTGCCCCTCCTGGTAGGAATGTATATCCCATATGTCACTAGCTCATGGACTCTTGCTAATTACATGAAAGAAAGGGTTATAAAAGTATCTCCAAAAGCCTTGCTGTTCATCAGTCCACGGTAAGACAAATTGTCTATAAATGGAGAAAGTTCAGCACTGCTGATACTCTCCCTAGAAGTGGTCGTCCTGTAAAGATGACTGCAAGAGCACAGTGCAGACTGCTCAATGAGGTGAATTAGAATCCTAGAGTGTCAGCTAAAGACTTACAAAATTCACTGGCAAATGCTAACATCCCTGTTAGCGAATCTACAATACGTAAAACACTAAACAAGAATGGATTTCATGGGAGGATACCACAGAGGAAGCCACTGCTGTCCAAACAAAACATTGCTGCACGTTTACAGTTTGCACAAGAGCACCTAGATGTTCCACAGCAGTACTGGCAAAATATTCTGTGGACAGATGAAACCAAAGTTGAGTTGTTTGGAAGAAATACACAACACTATGTGTGGCGAAAAAGAGGCACAGCACACCAACATCAAAACCTCATCCCAACTGTGAAGTATGGTGGTGGAGGCATCATGGTTTGGGGCTGCTTTGCTGCGTCAGGGCCTGGACGGATTGCTATCATCGAAGGAAAAATGAATTCCCAAGTTTATCAAGACATTTTGCAGGAGAACTTAAGGCCATCTGTCTACCAGCTAAAGCTCAACAGAAGATGGGTGTTGTAACAGGACAATGACCCAAAGCATAGAAGTAAATCAACAACAGAATGGCTTAAACAGAAGAAAATACGCCTTCTGAAGTGGCCCAGTCAGAGTCTTGACCTCAACCCGATTGAGATGCTGTGGCATGACCTCAAGAAAGCGATTCACACCAGACATCCCAAGAATATTGATGAACTGAAACAGTTCTGTAAAGAGGAATGGTCAAGAATTACTCCTGACCGTTGTGCACGTCTGATCTGCAACTACAGGAAACGTTTGGTTGAAGTTATTGCAGCCAAAGGAGGTTCAACCAGTTAGTAAATCCAAGGGTTCACATACTTTTTCCACCTGCACTGTGAATGTTTACATGGTGTGTTCAATAAAAACATGGCAACATTTCATTCTTTGTGTGTTATTAGTTTAAGCAGACTGTGATTGTCTATTGTTGTGACTTAGATGATGATCAGATCACATTTTATGACCAATTTGTGCAGAAATCCATATCCTCCCAAAGGGTTCACATACTTTTTCTTGCAACTGTATATAATCTCTCTCCCTCACCATGGCCCTTCTTTTGTGTTCCCCTCACTCCCCTATGCCCCTTCATTTGTTGTTCCCCTATATCCTTTTTCCTCATGTCCCCTTTCTTCTCTTTCCCTCCCAAGGCCCTTTATTTTGCCTTTCCCTACCTTACCAATACCTGAATTTTAGACGTTGTGGCCTTTGCATCCTTTTTTTTGTAATGGGACTTCAATAATTTAAAATTTAAGAAATCGAACATCACATTTAAAAGCCTATTTTGGGCGGCGGACAACATTTTATATATATATATATATATATTTCACTACCTGGCCTGTATAGGTTTGTTTGAAATTATGAATCATTCATCACTAATAACTATTGTTCACTAATACACGTGTTAGACTTACCTGTCTCTTCACCTTGATGTTTTACAGATCACCAAAAATACTCTGCAGGGCGATCAGCCCCAAGCACGTCTCAGCCTAGTTTTTTTAAGTACCTAAATAGGAATACAAACATAGGTTTTTAAAAATAAAACATGGATTGAAGAGTAAATTTTTACTCCCAGAGTATTACATTCAAATAGTACCCTGTCACAGTTCCCTAGCCCTGTTACCTTTTTCGTGCCAAGTTTCCATGATCAAGTGTTGTGCTTAAAGATATAATGAACCAAACATTTATCTTTAATGATTTCATACTAGAATCTACTCAATTATTTGATACTCAATTTTTCTTTGTTCAATTATTATCTTTATTTTACAAACCAATAATGTAAGCCTGGTCCCCGGGTATTTTTTTCTTTCAAAACCATGCATAGCGGCATAGTGCTTGCTTACATTCTTGATTTATAAAATAACAATAAGAAGACAACCAAACAAATGTTATGATAGGACTATAAATTTATAAAGCTGATTTATATTTCATGGTCTTTCAAAATATTTGGTTTATTATCCATTGTATCACGATTTTCATCTACTGACTTTCATCAGCCTAATAATGATTCAGCCGTCCATCCACTTGTTGAGACTATCAGCTGACCATTCTCATCAAAATGTATGGCACACTATTCATCTTTTCATGAAATAATATTTTTTTGCTATGCTTTACCAAATTTTTTTTTTTTTAAAAACATTTTTTTTTGGCATTTAAAATAAATATTTATGTCTTCACACAAACGTATTATCTATAACTTAGTATACCTTGGCTTGTCCTGATTTTATTCTATCTTTAACAGCAAGTCGGATCCCAAAAGTAGCAGCCTCTGGAAGTTGAAAAATGTCCACTACTCCTCCACGTAAGTTCTAACAAACTGAAAATATAAACAAACAGGACAGGAAATAATTATCAGTGCATTTTATTTAAAAAAAGCCTTTACTATAGCAAAAAACATCAGCTACAAATGATTTATTGCACAATATTTTTTTAAAAATATTGATAATTGAATATAACTTTTAATTAGATTTCACAGAGTACTAAAATATGTCCATCCTGGATATTAAAATATATTTGAGCGAATAAGCTATAATAAAAGTTTGTGGATAGTCTGTCGCTGTCTTTTTCTTTGATATTCTGAAAGAAAACTTTTAGCGAGAGTCTTTCTATGTCATTACTGTAGAGGAAAGTGATGGAGTAAATATTGATCAAACATGCTTCTCACCATCATCAACTGTTGATGTTGTCCAACCATCAATCAAACATTATGCCCCCATTGTGGTTAAGCAGCATGGACAAACAGTGCATAATCAACCACCTGAACTGGAACAAGACAAGCCAACAGAACCGGAAACACAAAATCGGTATAGCCGGACGGAGGAATTACTCCTTGAAAATTTGATAGCGACCACAAATTTGACAAAAGCTGTTGAAAATATGAGACATGATTTACATCGACACATAGACAGGGCATTAGCCTGGGTCAACAAAGCGCCAGGCCATGGATAACATGCATGAATCCATTTTGGACGCTATTTATCTACAACATCAACACAATGCTCCATCATATGACACATAGATTGTAGTTTAATATAATAGTTATTTTTATGTCTCCCTCCCACCCTCTATATGTACCTCATGTTTTGAGAGCAGTGCTATTAAGATTTGAAAATGCACTTACATTGTTTTTGTTGTTAAATGTTTGTGAGTTTATATATATATATATATATATATATATATATATATATATTATTAATATATATATATATATATATATATATATATACACACAATATACATAAATGTTATTTAGATTAGGCAGCCCTCTTTATAATATTTGTAATAAAGTGTAGATTTTCTTAATCCATGTGTGTCGTTTAATTTGAAAAAACATAATTTATGTAAGAACTTACCTGATAAATTCATTTCTTTCATATTAGCAAGAGTCCATGAGCTAGTGATGTATGGGATATACATTCCTACCAGGAGGGGCAAAGTTTCCAAAACCTCAAAATGCCTATAAATACACCCCTCACCACACCCACAATTCAGTTTAACGAATAGCCAAGAAGTGGGGTGATAAGAAAGGAGCAAAAGCATCAAAAATAAGGAAATGGGATAATTGTGCTTTATACAAAAAAATCATAACCACCACAAAAAGGGTGGGCCTCATGGACTCTTGCTAATATGAAAGAAATGAATTTATCAGGTAAGTTCTTACATAAATTATGTTTTCTTTCATGTAATAAGCAAGAGTCCATGAGCTATTGACGTATGGGATAGTAGATACCCAAGATGTGGAACTTCCTTGCAAGAGTCACTAGAGAGGGAGGGATAAATAAAGACAGCCAATTCCACTGAAAAAATAATCCACAACCCAAATCAAAAATAAGGAAATGGGATAATTGTGCTTTATACAAAAAAATCATAACCACCACAAAAAGGGTGGGCCTCATGGACTCTTGCTAATATGAAAGAAATGAATTTATCAGGTAAGTTCTTACATAAATTATGTTTTCTTTCATGTAATAAGCAAGAGTCCATGAGCTAGTGACGTATGGGATAGTAGATACCCAAGATGTGGAACTTCCTTGCAAGAGTCACTAGAGAGGGAGGGATAAATAAAGACAGCCAATTCCGCTGAAAAAATAATCCACAACCCAAATCAAAAAGTTTTAATCTTATAAAGAAAAAAACTGAAATCATAAGCAGAAGAATGAAACTGAAACAGCTGCCTGAAGTACTTTTCTACCAAAAACTGCTTCAGAAGAAGAAAACACATCAAAATGGTAGAATTTAGTAAAAATAATTGCTGCTTTGCAAATCTGATCAACAGAAGCTTCATTCCTAAAAGCCCAGGAAGTAGAAACTGACCTAGTAGAATGAGCCGTAATCCTCTGAGGTGGGGTTTTACCCGATTCCACATGAGCATGATGAATCAAAGATTTAAACCAGGACGCCAAAGAAAAGGCAGAAGCCTTCTGACCTTTCCTAGAACCAGAAAAGATAACAAATAGACTAGAAGTAGTTCTGAAATCTTTAGAAGTTTCAACATAATATTTCAAAACTCTAACTATATCCAAAGAATGCAAAGACCTCTCTAGAGAATTCTTAGGATTTGGACACAATGAAGGGACAACAATTTCTCTATTAATGTCGTTAGAATTCACAACCTTAGGAAGAAATTTAAATGAAGTCCGTAACACTGCCTTATCCTGATGAAAAATCAGAAAAGGAGATTCACAAGAAAGAGCATATAACTCAGAAACTCTTCTAGGAGAAGAGATAGCCAAAAGGAACAATACTTTCCAAGAAAGTAATTTAATGTCCAGAGAATGCAAAGGTTCAAACGGAGGAGCCTGTAAAGCCCTCAGCACCAAATTGAGACTCCAAGGAGGAGAGATTGACTTAATGACAGGCTTGATATGAACCAAAGCCTGTACAAAACAATGAATATCAGGATGATTAACAATCTTTCTGTGAAAAAGAACAGAAAGAGCAGAGATTTGTCCTTCAAGGAACTTGCAGACAAACCCTTATCCAAACCATCTTGAAGAAATTGTAAAATTCTAGGAATTCTAAAAGAATGCCAAGAGAATTTATGTGAAGAACACCAAGAAATGAAAGTCTTCCAGACTCGGTAATAGATCTTCCTAGACACAAATGTACGAGCCTGTAACATAGTATTAATTACTGAGTCAGAAAAACCTCTATGACTAAGAATTAAGCGTTCAATTTCCATAACTTCAAATTTAATGATTTGAGATCCTGATGGAAAAATGGGCCTTGAGACAGAAGGTCTGGCCTTAACGGAAGTGTCCAAGGTTGGCAATTGGCCATCCAAACGAGATCCGCATACCAAAACCTGTGAGGCCATGCTGGAGCCACCAGCAGTACAAATGACCGCTCCATTAGGATTTCGAAAATCCCTTTTGGAAGAAGAACTAGAGGCAGAAAAATATATAAAGAATGATAATTCCAAGGAAGCGACAACGCGTCCACTGCTTCCGCCTGAGAATCCCTGGATCTGGACAGATACCTGGGAAGTTTCTTGTTTAGATGAGAGGCCATAATCCGCTTCCCAATTGTCTATACCTGGGATATGAACCACAGAAATTAGACAGGAGCTGGATTCCGCCCATACAAGTATCCGAGATACTTCTTCATAGCCTGAGGACTGTGAGTCCCCCCTTGATGATTGACATACGCCACGGTTGTGACATTGTCTGTCTGAAAATAAATAAATGATTCTCTCTTCAGAAGAGGCCAGAACTGAAGAGCTCTGAAAATTGCACGGAGTTCCAAAATGTTGAGTGGTAATCTCGCCTCCTGAGATTTCCAAACCCCTTGTGCTGACAGAGATCCTCAGACAGCCTCCCAACCTGAAAGACTCGCATCTATAAAGATGATGGTCTAGGTTGAAAGAACCGAAGAGACCCGTAGAACTAAATGATGATGAACTTAACCACCGATCAAAGATAGTTAAACATTAGAATTCAAAGATATAAAAAGTGATATCCTAGAATCCCTGCACCATTATTCAGCATAAAAAAACTGGAAAGGTTTCCTATGAGAATGAGCAAAGATAATCGAATCCAATGCTGCAGCCATGACCTAAAACTTCCATGCATATATAGTAACTGAAGGAAATAATAGAGACTGAAGATTCCGACAAACGGAACCCTATAAATTGTCACTTGTCTGTTAGAGACAAAGACATTGACACAATCTATCTGGAAACCTAAAAAAAGGTGACCCTTGTGTGAGAGGAATCAAGGAGCTTTTGATAAAAAGATCCTCTAACCATAACTTGAAGAAACAACAAAGTTAAATCGTATGAGATTCCGCAGAACGAAAAGACTGAGCCAGTACCACAAGACCGTCCAAATAAGGAGCACTGAGAACCTTGAAAAGATTCTTAGAACTGTCGCTAGACCAGAAGGAAAAGCAACAAACTGGTAATGCTTGTCAAAAAAGAGAATCTCAGAAAATAATCTGAAATGAAAACAGAAGATATGCATCTATTGTATCTATTGTAAACAAATAATGCATCATTGACCAAAAAAGGCAAAATAGACCATATAAACACCATTCTAAAAGATGGTTTACTTATATGACAATTCAAAAAGATTTTCTATCTTTAGAACAATGTTTAGTTTTGAATAAAACCCCAAAACCCATTTCCTAAAAATGAAACTGGAATAAATACCCCAGAAAACTCCAGGTCTGAACAGCGCTTGAACCCCAATGGGTGACCAGCCGCGCTTCACCAATACCCAAAATATATAGGTCTAAAACACACTTAAGGAAAGTGTTAGCCTTACTGGAATAGCTGGAATATAATAGAGAAAAAAAGACTTCTCACAGAAGGTTTTACTCTGAATCTTTTTCTGTACCCAAAATCTAAGAAATTTGGACCGAATAGAACCAAACAAATTTCAAAAAAGTCTTAACCTGCCCCTTACCAGCCAAGCTGGAATACGGCACATACATGCAAATTTAGGGAGCTGACTTTGAACTGAAAAAACTTCCAATTAAAAACATGTTACTTGGGTAAGAATTTAAGATTTTGTTCCTTAGTAAGAACAACAAAACTAAAATAAGCTTAAAGTTTTAGTCTTAGAACTCAATCTTGAAGCCCAGAATAACAGTTAAGAATTGAATCCAATTATGAACCAAATAATTGATTATCTTGGAAAAAAAAGAAATATGGATTTTAAGAAATCACAAAATTCTTCTAGCTAAAACAGCTAAAGACATAGATTAAACCAATCAACACACTGGACTTGCATAATCAACAAATGCAAGATAACAAGACAATGCAATAGCACTTAGTCTGAACTTCAAATGAGTAGTAGATTGTCCCTTTAACAATGCTAAATAAATCATAATCCGATACTTGATCTTAAAGTATCCAAACAGAAAAATGAAGCAATTGCAACATCATCCAAATAAATTACAGGTCCAAGAAAAGTACCTGAAATAAATAATTTTCCTTAAATAAGATATAACCATCTGAAGGGAAAAAAAACAAATACTATTTTGCTATAGAAACAATAGCATATTTAGCAGGAGTAGAGATAGCCCCATTAATTTGGGGAATCCTCAAAACTGAAAACTAACTGCCGGCAAAGAATATAATTTAAAAACCTTGAAGAAGGAATAAAAGAAAATTCTCAGCCTATTCCATTCCCTAGTATCAGGAACTGGAAAAAAAACTTCTGAAAACACAGAACAATAATAAGCAGAAATAAAATGTTAGCTAGTCTTGAAAAAGAACTAGTTACCTCAATATCCAAAATAATCAACACCTTTTCAGCAAAGAACAAATGTACTCTAATAAAAATAAAAAAGTAGATTTGTTAGTGTCAATATCTGATGAAGAAAATTCTGAATGAGAAAAAACACCATCAGAGAAGGATAATTCAGTATGTTGTTGGTCATTTGAAACTTAATCAACTAAAAAAGAAGTTTGAAAAAGACCTAAAAATTTCATTAGAAGGCGGGATGTCAGACAAAGCCTTTAACATAGAATCAGAAAAATATTCTTATAAATTTCTAAGTATATCTTGTACATAAGATGTAAAAAGAATAGCAATATATGAAGCATAAATACTAATAGATTCTGCATGTAAAAGTTTATCATGATAACTTATTACAAGCCATAGCTAAAGATAAACATTCATAACATTAAAATAAATGAACTTAGCTTTGGTAGGACTGATATCAGTCAACAGAAATCCGTTAGCATTTTCTGATTCAGGAACAGTATGTGAAATATCTTGCAATATGTAATAGAAAAAAACAACATATAAAGCAAAATTATCAAATTCCTTAAATGACAGTTTCAGGAATGGGAGAAAAATGCAAAACAAACAAGCCTCTAGCAACCAGAAGCAGCAAAAATATGAGACTTAAATAATGTGAGACGCCCACATTATTGGCGCTAAGTACAACGCCCATATCTTTTGACGCCAAGTATGATGCCACATCCTCTGACGCCGAAACCGACGCCAACATTATTTGGTGCAAAAAAACGTCTGAATACTCATGCGTCAAAAAAATGACGTAACTACGAACAACTTCCGGCGTCAACTACGGCACCGGAAATGACCAAATTTTGCGCCAAAAAGTTTGCGCCAAAAATGGCGCAATAAAATTAAGTATTTTCTGCCCCCGCGAGCCTAACAGCCCGCAGGGAAAAATAGTCAATTGAAAATTTTCAAGGTAAGAAAAAATATATATTCATATGCATTATCCCAAATAATGAAACTGACAGTCTGAATGAAGGAATACTGATTAACCTTAATCATGGCAAATATAAGTTTAAACACATATATTTAGAAAAACATGAATTATCCCAGGTGGGGATAAAAAAAGCGCGCTGAAAAAAAGTGTAAAACATAAAACATATCTAAGCAAAGTCAATGTGCAAACTCTACCGTAAAACCGGTTAATGATTGTGTCCTTAACAGAAAAGGGATTCCTATAAGTTCGTTTCAATATTTTTCTCCCCTTTTTTTGAAAAAACGGTGGTAGAAGTGTTTCTTCTGAGATGAAATGGTGGCGTAAATGCAGGCAGCTCCTCTTGGTCCCAGAGAGTGGGGAATATACTAGTGCAGGAAGGAAAAGAGAGAGGGTGCCACAATAGCGTAATATTTTCTGGTATTGTGAGCAAACATATATAGACAAATGGTGTGCTTACCAGAACAAGAGGCACTGTGCTGTGACCAGTGCGTGATAGCTTGCTAGCACTTAACAGTGGCTAGTACACTGGATGGATAGCGTTCCTTGGAGTCTTTGCTGGTACCCCCTAGGCAACCTTTTTCTTGGTACTGGTGATTTCAACTGGAATATGAAATCTGGTGTGTTGTTGTATGGTATTGGAATACCACAAGGCTTAGACAACTTCTTGTAATAAAAAGCTTTAATATGACGCGTTTCTCAACCCCAACTGGGTCGTTTCCTCAGATAAAAGCGAATAAAAGTGGTTACATTTACCAACATTATATACACATTGTATCTTTAAAAACAGGAAGTTGTCATTAGGTGTTTGTCCAATAGGACTACATTTTCAATTGTGAGAGCCCAATCTTGGCTATCAGCTGTTACCAATATTAACACAAGCATCAAGGAGGAAAAACCCCTATACAAAAGATTTGCAAAAAGACATTATAAATAAATCAATACAAAGGTTCCTTTGTGTACAATTTTGTACTTTTGTCTGTGGAATTATTGCAGTCTAACTAGTTGTTGGCATAATAGGAAAAAACATAGCAAAACAAACAGACCTTTTATAAGGCTCTTTCACCTTGCTGTATATATATTTGTTTTGATGATATTGTTGTGTCATGTCTGATAATAAGCGTGCTGTAAGCTTGTATCTGTTTGTGGGTTGATGTTGATACTGAAAATCTTTGTAGTGTATTGGATAACTATGACCGGGCATATAAAAACATGTTTTATATGTAAGGTCATACAAAACAGTGTATGACTGAAAATAGGATTCCTTAGATTATGTATAAAATCAATGGAAGACCTGAGTAGTGGCTCTATTTGTAACCTGTGAGGTTGTGATTTTGTATCAAATATCAGGAGCGAAGTTTTAACATTGTATTTCCTAAAAAATTATCTTGTTTAATTATCTTATTTGATCTTTAGGTGTCACTGTATTTAATATCTGCTGTTATCAGCCCGGTATGGTGAAGGGTTCATATTTGAAAAAATCTGGTGATGATATATCTGATAGCATGATAGTATAAACATGAGTAAATATATGAACTTGTATTTGGTAGCGGATTAACTGCTTATAAATGATGTGATGTGTATGTATATGTAATATGAAAGAAAAAGTGTATATTTTGTAATAGAATGTTGGAAGTGTTTGAAATGTATGTTTTTGTATGTATAGATATATATTTTTAACTCATTCTACACTATAAGGTAGATAATGTGTTAAACTAAGAAATATTAGAAACCAATGGTTGCCCATGGAGTCACATTGCATTATAAACCTATAAACGACAAAATTAAGAAAAGTAAAAAGAGGTCATGGTATATGTGCCGTGATCACCCGAACAGTAAAACTGTCAGTTGGTATATATACAAACAATGGTATTGTTATAAATATTTGGTGCATGGAAAAATAAGAAATGTAACACATGAAACAGCAAAATTATTAGTGTGTATAGGTATAAAACTGATGTTGTGTGCTGATAATTTTTTATGTTTCATTTCCAACCACCTCTTCATCATCCCCCTCTTTTTCAATGATTGACACTTTTTTTCCCATACCCTTCAAATGATTAGGCCATACAAAAATTTCTGTATAAATTTCTGATTTATACAAGCACACAACATCAGTTTTATACCTATACACACTAATAATTTTGCTGTTTCATGTGTTACATTTCTTATTTTTCCATGCACCAAATATTTATAACAATACCATTGTTTGTATATATACCAACTGACAGTTTTACTGTTCGGGTGATCACGGCACATATACCATGACCTCTTTTTACTTTTCTTAATTTTGTCGTTTATAGGTTTATAATGCAATGTGACTCCATGGGCAACCATTGGTTTCTAATATTTCTTAGTTTAACACATTATCTACCTTATAGTGTAGAATGAGTTAAAAATATATATCTATACATACAAAAACATACATTTCAAACACTTCCAACATTCTATTACAAAATATACACTTTTTCTTTCATATTACATATACATACACATCACATCATTTATAAGCAGTTAATCCGCTACCAAATACAAGTTCATATATTTACTCATGTTTATACTATCATGCTATCAGATATATCATCACCAGATTTTTTCAAATATGAACCCTTCACCATACCGGGCTGATAACAGCAGATATTAAATACAGTGACACCTAAAGATCAAATAAGATAATTAAACAAGATAATTTTTTAGGAAATACAATGTTAAAACTTCGCTCCTGATATTTGATACAAAATCACAACCTCACAGGTTACAAATAGAGCCACTACTCAGGTCTTCCATTGATTTTATACATAATCTAAGGAATCCTATTTTCAGTCATACACTGTTTTGTATGACCTTACATATAAAACATGTTTTTATATGCCCGGTCATAGTTATCCAATACACTACAAAGATTTTCAGTATCAACATCAACCCACAAACAGATACAAGCTTACAGCACGCTTATTATCAGACATGACACAACAATATCATCAAAACAAATATATATACAGCAAGGTGAAAGAGCCTTATAAAAGGTCTGTTTGTTTTGCTATGTTTTTTCCTATTATGCCAACAACTAGTTAGACTGCAATAATTCCACAGACTAAAGTACAAAATTGTACACAAAGGAACCTTTGTATTGATTTATTTATAATGTCTTTTTGCAAATCTTTTGTATAGGGGTTTTTCCTCCTTGATGCTTGTGTTAATATTGGTAACAGCTGATAGCCAAGATTGGGCTCTCACAATTGAAAATGTAGTCCTATTGGACAAACACCTAATGACAACTTCCTGTTTTTAAAGATACAATGTGTATATAATGTTGGTAAATGTAACCACTTTTATTCGCTTTTATCTGAGGAAACGACCCAGTTGGGGTTGAGAAACGCGTCATATTAAAGCTTTTTATTACAAGAAGTTGTCTAAGCCTTGTGGTATTCCAATACCATACAACAACACACCAGATTTCATATTCCAGTTGAAATCACCAGTACCAAGAAAAAGGTTGCCTAGGGGGTACCAGCAAAGACTCCAAGGAACGCTATCCATCCAGTGTACTAGCCACTGTTAAGTGCTAGCAAGCTATCACGCACTGGTCACAGCACAGTGCCTCTTGTTCTGGTAAGCACACCATTTGTCTATATATGTTTGCTCACAATACCAGACAATATTACGCTATTGTGGCGCCCTCTCTCTTTTCCTTCCTGCACATATATTTAGAACTTTACATATAAAGTGCCCAACCATAGCTTAGAGTGTCACAAAAAATAAGACTTACTTACCCCAGGACACTCATCTACATATAGTAGATAGCCAAACCAGTACTGAAACGAGAATCAGTAGAGGTAATGGTATATAAGAGTATATCGTCGATCTGAAAAGGGAGGTAGGAGAAGAAATCTCTACGACCGATAACAGAGAACCTATGAAATAGATCCTCTAGAGGAAGACCATTGTATTCAAATAGGCAATACTCTCTTCACATCCCTCTGACATTCACTGTACTCTGAGAGGAAAACCGGGCTTCAACCTGCTGCGAAGCGCATATCAACGTAGAATCTAGCACAAACTTACTTCACCACCTCCATGGGAGGCAAAGTTTGTAAAAACTGAATTGTGGGTGTGGTGAGGGCTGTATTTATAGGCATTTTGAGGTTTGGGAAACTTTGCCCCTCCTGGTAGGAATGTATATCCCATACGTCACTAGCTCATGGACTCTTGCTAATTACATGAAAGAAATTTAAATGTCCACTTTGTCTTTGAGATATATTTATTTATATCAATATGTATCTACTTACATAGTCAATTTAAAGCTTTCTTGACGGTCAATTTTATTGAAATATCTTCTGTCATCTTCAAAATTTCAAATGCATGTTTGAAAATGAATTTTGTGTCCTTCTGCAATACATATGTTTTAAAAAAAAAAAAAAATCAGATTGGTTAGGTTCATTAATCAATGTGTCGCTAAAGTAATCAACATTAAACGGATACTATCACTAAATCCAAAAGTTAGATTTCATGAATATGAATCAGATACACTATATTTCCTTTAAGGTCTAATTCAGTGCATACTACATGCTCTTTATGGAACCTATGACGAATGGCAATAATAGCGTATCATAATAACAATTAGCATGAACAATAAATGTACCTGTAACCATTCTGCCACATGAGGTTTACATATGGACTTACATATATATCTTCACCTTTATTGGAAACCTTTGCTCATTTAATGATATGTTTCCAAGAGAGTTACTGTCTGACTGTCCACACAGCCTACCTACTGCAAAGTTCAAAATCTGAATCTTCAAAATGTTTAACCTACTCAATGATAATTTCTATTGATAACCCTTATACACATGGATCTACCATATGTATTTTTGCCTTTTGAATCTTCAGTTTATATTTGTAATTATCTAATGTTGGTGAAATTACTAGCTCTGATACTTACTATTGTACAGCGGTTTCAATTGAAAGTTTAAAACCTTCTTTAGACACATATGAGCAGCACTCCATGCAGCTTTTTCAAAATTATTTTGAAGTACAGATGTATTGATAATACTTACCCGTGAACTCCTTGTAGCATCCTCTTTTTTATGCTCTGTCTCCTTCTCCCTCAAAGTAAATTCTACAGTTTTCTTTAGTAATCTCTTAAAAATATTAGAAAAGAAATAGAGATTATTTTATTAATAAATGGAAATAAATGATGGAATGTGAATTAAGTGCTACATTTAAAAGTCACTTACTTGTTTTTGCCTCTGGGCAAAGCATTAATATTATTTTATTTATTTCTTCTTATGAGGAGCGGACTTCCAGAATGACAACACTGTGTCCTAGAGATTAACTGTATTTTTTTGCGTATGGTAGCAGCAGGCTGATTGTTAAATCTATATTTGTTTGTAGCACTAATATTTGATCTTAGTGCCCAAAATATTATTTATTTTGTAATTCAAAGATTTTTTATTAAAAATTAAGACATTAATTTTGGATAACAGTCTCCCATACTCCCACTAACTAAAAAAACTAAATTTATGCAAAGAGCACCACAGCAGAGCTGTATATATAGCCCCTCCCCTTCCCCTCCACCCTCAGTCATTCTGCCAAAGGTTATAGTTAGAGAAAAGGAAAGGCTAAAAAGGTGCAGAGGTGACTGAAGTTTTAAAAAAATAAAATAAACCTGTCTTAAAATAACAGGGAGGGTCGTGGACTTGTGATATCGTAAAAGAAAGTAATTTATCAGGTAAGCATAAATTTAGTTTTCTTTAACAAAGATATGACGAGTCCACGAATTTCATCCTTACTTGTGGGAAACCAATACCAAAGCAATAGGACACGGATGAAAGGGAGGGACAAGAAAGGAACCTAAATGGAAGGCACCACTGCTTGAAGAACCTTTCTCCCAAAAACAGCCTCAGAAGAAGCAAAAGTATCAAATTTGTAAAATTTGGAAAAAGTGTGAAGGGACGACCAAGTCGCAGCCTTACAAATCTGTTCCACAGATGCATCATTTTTAAAAGCCCATGTGGAAGCCACAGCCCTAGTAGAGTGAGCCGTAATTCTTTCAGGCTGCTGTCCATCAGTTTCATATGCCAGACGGATGATACTTCTCAGCCAAAAAGAGATGTAGCCGTAGCTTTCTCACCCCTACGCTTTCCAGAATAAACAATGAATAATGAAGATGATTGACAGAAATCCTAAGTTGCCTGTAAGTAAAACTTTAAGGCATGGACCACGTCCAAGTTATGTAACAGACGCTCCTTCTTAGAAGAAGGATTAGGACACAAGGAAGGAACAACAATTTCCTGATTAATATTCTTATTCGAAACAACCTTAGGAAGGAACCCAGGTTTGGTACGTAAAAGGACCTTATCAGAGTGAAATATGAGATAAGGTGAATCACACTGTAATGCTGAAAGCTCAGAAACTCTTCAAGCAGAAGAAATAGCAACCAAAAACAGAACTTTCCAAGATAATAGTTTAATATCTATGGAATGCATAGGTTCAAACGGAACCCCTTGCAGAACTCGAAGAACTAAATTCAAACTCCAGGGAGGAGTAATAGGTCTAAATACAGGCTTAATTCTAGATAGAGCCTGACAAAAAGACTGAACATCTGATACATTTGCCAAACGTTTGTGAAACAGAATTGACAAAGCTGAAATTTGTCCCTTTAAGGATCTTGCTGATAACCCTTTCTCCAATCCTTCTTGGAGAAAAGACAAAATCCTAGGAATCCTAACTTTACTCCATGAGTAACCCTTGGATTCACACCAATAAAGATATTTACGCCATATCTTATGATAGTTCTTTCTAGTGACAGGCTTTCTAGCCTGTATCAAAGTATTGATAACTGAACAGAGAATGCTCGCTTCGATAAAATCAAGCGTTCAATCTCCACGCAGTCAGTTGCAGAGAAATTAGATTTGGATGTTGGAAAGGACCTTGAATGAGAAGGTCCTGTCTCAACAGAAGCTTCCACGGTGGCAGAGAGGACTTGTCCACTAAATGCGCATACCAAGTCCTGTGTGGCCACGCAGGCGCTATCAGGATCACTGAAGCTCTCTCTTGTTTGATTCGAGCAATCATGTGTGGGAGGAGAGGAAACGACGGAAACACATAAGCTAGGCTGAACAACCAAGGTACTGCCAAGGCATCTATCAGTTCGGCCTGAGGATCCCTTGACCAGGATCCATATCTTGGAAGCTTGGCATTCTGATGAGATGCCATCAAATCCAATTCCGGTCTGCCCCATCTGAGAATCAATGAGGCAAATACCTCCGGGTGAAGTTCCCACTCCCCCGGATGAAAAGTCTGTCGACTTAGAAAATCTGCTTCCCAGTTCTCTACCCCTGGGATGTAGATCGCTGACAGATGACAAGAGTGGGCCTCTGCCCAACTGATTATCTTGGATACTTCTATCATCGCTAAGGAACTCCTTGTTCCCACCTGATGATTGACATATGACACAGTCGTTATGTTGTCCGACTGGAAACTGATGAATTTGGCCGAAGCCAACTGAGGCCACGCCTGAAGAGCATTGAATATTGCTCTCAGTTCCAGAATATTAATTGGAAGTAGAGACTCCACCTGAGTCCAAACACCCTGAGCCTTCAGGGAGTTCCAAACTGCACCCCAGCCCAGAAGGCTGGCATCTTTTTTCACTATCACCCACGAGGGTCTGCGGAAACAAGTCCCCTGGGACAGATGATCTGGCGACAACCACCAAAGAAGAGTGTTTCTGGTCTCTTGATCCAGAATTATCTTTAGAGATAAATCTGCATAATCCCCATTCCACTGACCGAGCATGAACAGTTGCAGTGGTCTGAGATGAAAGTGAGCAAACGGAACGATGTCCATTGCTGCTACCATTAATCCGATTAACTCCATACACTGAGCCACTGATGGCCGAGGAATGGACAGAAGTGCTCGGCAAGCATTCAAAATCTTTGATTTTCTGACCTTCGTCAGAAATACTTTCATGGCTACCGAGTCTATCAGAGTTCCCAAGAAAGGAACTCTTGTCTGTGGAACAAGTGAACTCTTCTCTATGTTCACCTTCCAGCCGTGAGTTCTCAGAAAAGACAACACTGTGTCCGTGTGAGATTTTGTCAGATGATATGCTGACGCCTGAATCAGAATATCGTCCAGATAAGGTGCCACCGCGATCCCTTGCGGTCTGAGAACCGCCAAAAGAGACCCTAGAACCTTTTGTGAAGATTCTGGGTGCTGTGGCCAACCCAAAAGGAAGAGCCACGAACTGATAATGTTTGTCCAAGAAGGCAAACCTTAGAAACCGATGATGATCTTTGTGGATTGGAATGTGAAGGTAAGCATCCATCAAATCCACGGTAGTTATATATTGACCCTCCTGGATCATTGGCAAAATCGTTCGAATTGTCTCCATCTTGAATGATGGAACTCTTAGAAATTTGTTTAGACACTTGAGGTCCAAAATGGGTCTGAACGTTCCCTCTTTTTTGGGGACCACAAATAGGTTTGAGTAAAACCCCTGTCCCTGTTCCAATTTTGGAACAGGACGGATTACTCCCATAGTAAAAAGGTATTTTACACAGCATAAGAACGCCTCTCTCTTTATCTGGTTTGCAGATAATTTTGAAAGATGAAATCTCCCTCTTGGGAGAAAATCCTTGAATTTCAATTTATAACCGTGGGTCACTATTTCTAGTGCCCAGGAATCCTGAACATCTCTTGCCCAAGCCTGAGCAAAGAAAGAAAGTCTGCCCCCTACTAGATCCGGTCCCGGGCCACCCCTTCATGCTGCTTTGTGGAAGAAGAAGAATCGGGGGGTCCTCCTTTAAAGTTCCGAAAGAAACAAAAATTATTCTGTTTACCCCTCATTTTAACCGACCTATCCTGAGGTAGGGCATGGCCCTTACTTCCTGTAATATCAGAAATGATCTCCTTCAATTCTGGCCCAAAAAGGGTCTTACCTTTAAAGGGAATAGCTAAAAGCTTATGTTTTGATGACACATCAGCAGACCAAGATTTGAGCCACAATGCTCTACGTGCTAAAATAGCAAATCCTGCATTTTTTTCCGCTAATTTAGCAATTTGAAAAGCGGCATCAGTAATAAAAGAATTAGCTAGCTTAAGAGCCTTAATTCTATCTAGAATGTCATCTAATTGAGTCTCAACCTTAAGAGACTCTTCTAGAGCCTCAAACCAAAAAGCTGCTGCAGTAGTTACTGGAACAATGCAAGCCGTAGGTTGTAAAAGAAATCCCTGATTAACAAATAATTTCTTTAGTAGACCCTCTAATTCCTTATCCATAGGATCCTTGAAAGCACAGCTATCCTTAATGGGTATAGTAGTACGCTTAGCTAGGGAAGATAAAGCTCCCTCTACCTTAGGGACCGTTTGCCATGAGTCCCGAATGGTATCGGATATAGGAAACATTTTCTTAAAATTAGGAGAGGGAGAAAACGGTACACCTGGTCTATCCGATTTCTTACTAATAATTTCCGAAATTCTCTTAGGAACCGGAAAAACATCAGTGTAAGTAGGAACTTCCAAATATTTATCCATTTTACACAATTTCTCTGGAGGAATCACATTAGCATCACAATCATCCAGAGTCGCTAAAACCTCCCTAAGCAACAGGCGGAGGTGTTCAAGCTTAAATTTAAATGACATAGCATCCGAATCTATCTGAGGCAAAACATTCACTGAATCAGAAATTTCACCCTCAGACAGTAATTCCCTGATCCCCAACTCAGAGCACGGTGAGGGAACATCGGAAATAGCTAATAAAGCATCAGAGGATTCAGTATTTACATTAATACTTGACCTACTGCGTTTACCCTGCAACACTGGTAATTTAGACAATACCTCTGTAAGGGTAGTTGACATAACTGCAGCCATCTCCTGCAGAGTAAAGGAATTAGATGCACTAGAAGTACTAGGCGTCGCTTGTGTGGGCATAAAAGGTTGTGACACTTGGGGAGAATTGGATGGCATATCCTGATTCTCTTCAGACTGAGAATCATCCCTAGGCACACTTACTTTATTTAAATATGCTTTTTACATGGTAAAGCCAATTCAGTACAAAAGTTACACAATGTTAGAGGGGGTTGCACAATAGCTTCTAAACACATAGAACAATGAGAAACCTCAATGTCAGACATGTTGAACAGACTAGTAATACCACAAAAGTTGTTTAAACACTTATTTATAGCATAAAATAAACATTAGAAAAAACATGTACTGTGTCTTTAAGAAAAGAAAAAGTGAACAATGTTTCCAAAATGCACAAAAAACGTTAAATTATTCCCAAATTTAACTTAATATCGTTGGGTAATCCAAAAATTACTGCACCCAGAAGCAAGGGCAGAAATAAGTCTTTAGAAGTACTTATATAAACCTGTAGTCAAAAGATAGATAAAAATACACTCCTCACCACAGCTCTACTGTGGCGCCTACCTGCCCCCAGGGTACTTCGAATCAAGTTTCCAACCCTTCAGACCAGCTACACAGTCCAGGAGCCACTGAGTTACTGTTTGCTGCTGCTAAGCCTGAAGAAATTGTGCCAAAATAGGCTCCGCCCCTTAAGGTCAAATGTCAGAGTAGGCCCAAACAACAACGCATGGAAATGCAGTTTTGCACTAAAGTAAAAATACACACACAATATAACCCTCAAGCATAAAACCAATAAGTTTTAAGTGCCAGAAATAAAAAACATAAAATATATTGTTTTTTACATTGTCTCCCATGTCACATAATGCCCAAATATCAACTAATGATAAATATAAAATAGGGACTCCAGTAACACCCCTCTTATTAAAATAGGTTTTACTGCTTACCCCATTCCCATACAGGGAAATAATGCCAGCCAGTTCTGATACACCAAGTCTCCTCAGAAAAAAAGGCTGCACATACCTTAATGCTGCTTGTAGCATGAAATCGGTCTCCACACTGAAGATGTCTCATGGTTACCTTCAGATGTCTTGTGGGAACCAGCATGGATCTTAGTTACAAATGCTAAGATCATCAAACCTCAGGGCAGAAATCTTCTTTCATATCCCCCTGAGGAAAATAGTATGCACTGGTACCATTTAAAATAAAAAACTTCTTTATTGAAGAAACTAAAACTAACACCTCACTTTACCCTGTCTTCCTAGTATAACACAGGCAAAGAGAATGACTGGGGGTGGAGGGGAAGGGAAGGGGCTATATATACAGCTCTGCTGTGGTGCACTTTGCCACTTCCTGTTAGCAGGAGGTTAATATCCCACAAGTAAGGATGAAATCCGTGGACTCGTCATATCTTTGTAAAAGAAAAAAAAATTGTGACTTACCTTAAACTGTACCTAATGTGTGACAAATGCTTACAACAGAAACTTTTTGTGTAACGTGTAAATATGTGTTTACAATTGTAAAATTATGATTAAGGTGCACTTTTTAATTCTAAATGATTGGAAAAAAATTGTATACACTAATACAAATGATTGAGCAAGCTTGTTTAGGCTAAATCAAGATAAAAAAAAAAATAATAACAAAAATTATAAATAAAGTCATTAAAAAGTGGAAATTGTAATAAAATCAACCATCACACCCTTGGGAAGTAAAATAGCTGTGAAATAGAAAGGAATTTTTGGTGGCCATTCAATGACAAATCATCACATAAAATTTCAATGTTTATTATGAAATATTTAAGTTTGAAGTTCACATGACGTTAGCTTCAAATTAATAATATAAATAAAAATATTGGTATTTTTTGGACTTAGCTTTTAATTTTAAATTATTTGGAATTTGTTTTACATTTTGGGATACCCTGCTGTAGTGGGAATCATATATTATGTCTCAAAGAGGGGTAGAAAATATTGACTTTGGGAAGTTACTTGATTGATGTCCTCTAGCTAACTACAAAATATCATCAAAATAAGAGATCTTTTGGTTTAGGGGCCATGATGATTTGTCATGTAATGACAACCAGCAATGCCGGATTAGCCTAAAGGGATACCAGAAAATTTCATGGTGGGCTGCAGCAGCTATGGCTAGAAAAGCTACATTTTCAAGGGGTGATTAATGGATGTAATTGGGCTTTACAGTGCATATAACAAGAATATGGAAAAAAAAAAAAGAATTAAAAAATAATATACTATAATTCTGAAACAAAATATTGGGGGGAAGGAGTATCCCAGTAATATCACCTGAACGGAAAATAGGGCTGGTCTCCAAATTTTCCATGGATGATTTTAATTCCCAGTCCAGTACTGACAATCAGACACACTGCACAAGTGAGTCAGCAGGAGATTATAGCAATTTTTTAATCAGAATCAAAGCTGAGAGCTGGGTAACCCAGCTTTGGTAGATTTATTTCTTTTGCATGATGTACCGAGTCCACGGATTCATCCTAACTTGTGGGATATTGTCCTTCCTGACAGGAAGTAGCAAAGAGAGCACCACAGCAGAGCTGTCTATATAGCTCCCCCCTTAACTCCACCCCCCAGTCATTCTCTTTGCTGGCTCTAAGCAGGAAGAGTAAAGAGAAGAGGTGTTAAACTGTTAGTTTTATTTTATCTTCAATCAAGTGTTTGTTATTTTTAAATGGTGTTGTACTATTTACTCTCAGGCAGGACATAGATGAAGATTTCTGCCTGGAGGATAATGAGCTTAGCATTTGTAACTAAGGTCCACTGCTGTACCCACAGAAGCTGAGGATTACAGGAAAACTTCAGTGTGAAGAACGGTTTCTTGCTATACAGCAATGAGGAATGTTCAGTCAAATTTTCTGCAGAGACTGTATTAACTCAGAAAGGCTGACAGTGTCCCCATTAGGGGAAGGGTAAGCAGTAATCCTAGTGTTATCAGAGGTTTTTTACTAGTTTGCATAAAGGGTTAATTTTTTGTGGGCACTCGGTTTGTTATGTGAATTTGGGACAGACGTTTTTGTGTCTGGGAGTAACGTTTTCTGTTTTATGGGACATTTGCTTGAGGGTTCTTTGGGGTTGTTTATAACCCACATGGCTTTCAGGCAGGGTTTGTTAGTTTTGTATAGGCCCCAGCAACATCGAGTGAGGTGGGCGGGGCCTGCATTTACAAGCAGCAGGCAACTTCTCCTGAGGTCCTGATAGTCTTCTGAGGGACTAATTGAAGCTTTAAACCCCATATTATCGCTTCCTAAGGGCAGGTAGGGCCACAGCAGAGCTGTGGCAAGGTGCTTTAGGGGGTTTTAACCGGTTTTACATATTTCAATCCAGTTTTTTCATTTGGGGGTTTATTGCTTATTAACTTGTGGTGCAATCCTTCTAGAGCTTAGTGGGTACACTGTTAAAATTTCAGAAAAATTGAAGCAATTTTAACCTGTTTTGCAGTTTGTGTATGCCTTTTTTTCTCTTAAAGGCACAGTACCGTTTTTGCAAATTGTGTTTTTTTCATTAAATAAAGTGTTTTCCAAGCTTGCTTGCTTTATTACTTGTCTGTTTAACATGTCTGACACTGAGGAAACTCATTGCTCAATTTGTTTAGAAGCCATTGTGGAACCCCCTCTTAGAATGTGTCCCACTTGTACTGATATGTCTATAAATTGCAAACAGCATATTTTGACTTATAAAAGTTTGGCATTAGATGATTCTCAGACAGAAGGAAATCAGGTTTTGCCATCTAGTTCTCCCCAAGTGTCACAACCAGTAACGCCCGCACAAACGACGCTAAGTACTTCTAGTGCGTCTAATTCTTTCACCTTGCAAGATATGGCTTCAGTTATGAATACTACCCTCACAAAGGATGCCTGGGTTGCAAGGGAGGCACAGTAGCTCTGGGTTAAGAAAAAATGCTGAGCCTTCTGACGCTTTAGTAGCCGTATCCGATATTCCCTCACAATGTTCTGAAGTAGGGATGAGGGATTTGCTGTCTGAGGGAGAGATTTCTGATTCAGAAAAGATGTTCTCTCAGATAGATTCAGATATGACGGCATTTAAATTTAAGCTAGAGCACCTCCGCTTATTGCTCAGGGAGGTTTTAGCTACTCTGGATGATTGTGACCCTATTGTAGTTCCAGAGAAATTGTGTAAAATGGACAAATATTTAGAGGTTCCTGTTTACACTGATATGTTTCCGGTCCCTAAGAGGATTTCGGACATTGTTACTAAGGAGTGGGATAAACCAGGTATTCCGTTCTCTCCCCCTCCTGTTTTTAAGAAAATGTTTCCCATTTCTGACACCATAAAGGACTCATGGCAGACGGTCCCTAAGGTGGAGGGTGCTATTTCTACCCTGGCTAAGCGTACAACTATACCTATTGAAGACAGTTGTGCTTTCATTGATCCTATGGATAAAAAATTAGAGGGTCTCCTAAAGAAAAATTTTGTTCATCAAGGTTTTCTTCTTCAACCTATAGCATGCATTGTTCCTGTAACCACTGCAGCTGCCTTTTGGTTTGAGGCTGTAGAAGAGGCTCTTCAGATGGAGACCCCACTAGATGATATTTTGGACAGAATTAAGGCTAATTCTTTTATTACAGACGCCGCTTTTCATCTTGCTAAATTAGCGGCTAAGAATTCAGGTTTTGCCGTTTTAGCGCGTAGAGCGTTATGGCTTAAGTCCTGGTCAGCTGATGTGTCATCTAAATCTAAGCTTTTGTCCATCCCTATTCGGGCCTGCATTGAAAGAGATCATTTCAGACATTACTGGAGGGAAGGGTCATACCCTCTCTCAGGATAAGTCAAATAAGACAAGGACCAAACAAAATAATTTTCATTCCTTTCGAAACTTCAAGAGTGGTCCCTCTACCTCTTCCCCTGCTGCAAAGCAAGAGGGGAACTTTGCTCAATCCAAGCCAACCTGGAGACCTAATTAGGCTTGGAACAAGGGTAAACAGGCCAAAAAGCCTGCTGCTGCCACTAAGTCAGCATGAAGGGGTAGCCCCCGATCCGGGACTGGATCTAGCAGGGGGCAGACTCTCTCTCTTTTCTCAGGCCTGGGCAAGAGACGTTCAGGATTCTTGGGCAGTAAAAATTGTAACCCAGGGATACCTTCTAGATTTCAAGGATTCCCCTCCAAGGGGGAGGTTCCATCTTTCTCAATTGTCTGTAAACCCGACAAAAAGAGAGGCGTTCTTACGCTGTGTAGAAGACCTTTTTACCATGGGAGTGATCTGCCCAGTTCCAAAAGCAGAACAGGGGCAGGGGTTCTACTCCAATCTGTTTATAGTTCCCAAAAAGGAGGGAACCTTCAGACCAATTCTGGATCTCAAGATCCTAAACCAATTCCTAAGAGTTCCATCTTTCAAGATGGAGACCATTCGGACTATCTTACCATTGATCAGGAGGGTCAATATATGACCACCGTGGACTTAAAGGATGCGTATCTGCACATTCCTATCCACAAAGATCATCACCAGTTCCTCAGGTTCGCCTTTCTGGACAAGCATTATCAGTTTGTGGCTCTTCCTTTCGGGTTGGCCACGGCGCTGCGAATCTTCACGAAGGTGCTAGGGTCCCTTCTGGCGGTTCTAAGGCCACGGGGCATAGCAGTGGCGCCTTATCTAGACGACATTCTAATTCAAGCATCATCCTTCCAACTAGCCAAGTCTCACACGGACTTAGTGTTGGCCTTTCTAAGGTCTCACGGGTGGAAAGTGAACGTAAAAAAGAGTTCTCTTTCCCCCCTCACAAAAGTTTCATTTCTAGGGACTCTGATAGACTCGGTGGACATCAAAGATTTTGTCCACCTGCCGAGCTCTTCATTCCATTCCTCGGCCGTCAGTGGCTCAGTGTATGGAGGTAATCGGACTAATGGTAGCGGCAATGGACATAGTTCCGTTTGCTCGCTTGCATCTCAGACCACTGCAACTATGCATGCTCAATCAGTGGAATGGGAATTATGTGGATTTATCTCCTCAGATAAATCTGGATCAAGAGACCAGAGACTCTCTTCTTTGGTGGTTGTCACAGGATCATCTGTCCCAGGGAATGTGTTTCCGCAGGCCAGAATGGGTTATAGTGACGACAGACGCTAGTCTTCTGGGCTGGAGTGCAGTCTGGAATTCCCTGAAAGCTCAGGGTTTGTGGACTCGGGAGGAGGCTCTCCTACCGATAAATATTCTGGAATTAAGAGCGATATTCAATGCTCTCCAGGCATGGCCTCAGCTGGCTTCGGCTAGATTAATCAGGTTTCAGTCGGACAACATCACGACTGTGGCTTATATCAATCATCAGGGCGGAACAAAGAGTTCCTTAGCGATGATAGAGGTCTCAAGGATAATCCAATGGGCAGAGGCTCACTCTTGCCATCTGTCAGCGATCTATATCCCATGTGTAGAGAACTGGGAGGCAGATTTTCTAAGTTGTCAGACTTTTCATCCGGGGGAGTGGGAACTCCAATCCGGAGGTGTTTGCTCAGCTGGTTTGGCTATGGGGCACACCAGAGTTGGATCTGATGGTGTCTCGTCAGAACACCAAACTTCCTCGTTACGGCTCCAGGTCAAGGGATCCTCAGGCTGTACTGATAGATGCTCTAGCAGTACCCTGGTCGTTCAACCTGGCTTATGTGTTTCCACTTTTCCCTCTCCTTCCACGTCTGATTTCCAGAATCAAACAGGAGAGAGCATCAGTGATTTTGATAGCGCCTGCGTGGCCACGCAGGACTTGGTATGCAGACCTGGTGGACATATCATCCCTTCCACCATGGTCTCTGCCATTGAGACAGGACCTTCTGATTCAAGGTCCATTCAAGCATCCAAATCTAATTTCTCTGCAACTGACTGCTTGGAGATTGAACGCTTGATTCTATCAAAGTGGGGTTTCTCTGAGTCAGTCATAAATACCTTTATTCAGGCTCGTAAGCCTGTTACCAGGAAAATTTATCATAAGATATGGTGTAAATATCTTTTTTGGTGCAAATCCAAAGGCTTCTCCTGGAGTAAAATCAGGATTCCTAGGATGTTGTCTTTTCTCTCCAAGAGGGATTGGAGAAAGGATTATCAGCTAGTTCCCTAAAGGGACAGATATCTGCTCTGTCTATTTTGTTGCACAAGCATCTGGCAGATGTTCCAGACGTTCTGGCTTTTTGTCAGGCTTTAGTTAGAATTAAGCCTGTGTTTAAACCTATTGCTCCGCCATGGAGTCTAAATTTAATTCTTAGAGTTCTTCAGGGGGTTCCGTTTGAACCCATGCATTCCATAGATAACATAATTTATGCTTACCTGATAAATTTATTTCTCTTGTAGTGTGTTCAGTCCACGGGTCATCCATTACTTATGGGATATATTCTCCTTCCCAACAGGAAGTTGCAAGAGGATCACCCAAGCAGAGCTGCTATATAGCTCCTCCCCTCACATGTCATATCCAGTCATTCGACCGAAACAAGACGAGAAAGGAGAAACTATAGGGTGCAGTGGTGACTGGAGTTATAATTTAAAATTTAGAACCTGCCTCAAAACTACAGGGCGGGCCGTGGACTGAACACACTACAAGAGAAATAAATTTATCAGGTAAGCATAAATTATGTTTTCTCTTGTTAAGTGTGTTCAGTCCACGGGTCATCCATTACTTATGGGATACCAATACCAAAGCTAAAGTACACGGATGATGGGAGGGACAAGGCAGGAACATTAAACAGAAGGAACCACTGCCTGGAGAACCTTTCTCCCAAAAACAGCCTCCGAAGAAGCAAAAGTGTCAAATTTGTAAAATTTGGAAAAAGTATGAAGTGAAGACCAAGTTGCAGCCTTGCAAATCTGTTCAACAGAGGCCTCATTCTTAAAGGCCCAGGTGGAAGCCACAGCTCAAGTGGAATGAGCTGTAATTCTTTCAGGAGGCTGCTGTCCAGCAGTCTCATAGGCTAAGCGTATTATGCTACGAAGCCAAAAAGAGAGAGAGGTAGCCGAAGCCTTTTGACCTCTCCTCTGTCCAGAGTAAACGACAAACAGAGAAGAAGTTTGTCGAAAATCTTTAGTTGCCTGTAAGTAGAACTTCAGGGCATGGACCACGTCTAGATTATGCAAAAGACGTTCCTTCTTTGAAGAAGGATTAGGACATAAGGATGGAACAACAATCTCTTGATTGATATTCTTGTTAGAAAGAACCTTAGGTAAAAACCCAGGTTTAGTACGCAGGACTACCTTGTCTGAATGAAAAATCAGATAAGGAGAATCACAATGTAAGGCAGATAACTCAGAGACTCTTTGAGCCGAGGAAATAGCCATCAAAAACAAAACTTTCCAAGATAAAAGCTTAATATCAATGGAATGAAGGGGTTAAAACGGAACACCCTGAAGAACTTTAAGAACCAAGTTTAAGCTACACGGAGGAGCAACAGCTTTAAACACAGGCTTAATCCTAGCCAAAGCCTGACAAAAAGCCTGGACGTCTGGATTCTCTGCCAGACGCTTGTGTAAAAGAATAGACAGAGCAGAAATCTGTCCCTTTAGTGAACTAGCGGATAAGCCCTTTTCTAAACCCTCTTGTAGAAAAGACAATATCCTAGGAATCCTAACCTTACTCCATGAGTAACTCTTGGATTCACACCAATATAAATATTTACGCCATATCTTGTGGTAAATTTTTCTGGTAACAGGTTTCTGAGCCTGTATTAATGTATCAATAACCGAATCCGAAAACCCCCGCTTTGATAGAATCAAGCGTTCAATTTCCAAGCAGTCAGCTTCAGAGAAATTAGGTTTGGATGGTTGAAAGGACCCTGAATTAGAAGGTCCTGCCTCAGGGGTAGAGACCATGGTTGACAGGACGACATGTCCACTAGGTCTGCATACCAAGTCCTGCGTGGCCACGCAGGCGCTATCAGAATCACCGATGCTCTCTCCTGTTTGATCCTGGCAATCAGTCGAGGTAGCATCGGAAAAGGTGGAAACACATAAGCTATGTTGAAAACCCAAGGGGCTGCTAGCGCATCTACCAGCACCGCTCCCGGGTCCCTGGACCTGGATCCGTAACAAGGAAGCTTGGCGTTCTGGCGAGATCCAGATCCGGTTTGCCCCAATGAAGAATCAGTTGAGCAAATACCTCCGGGTGAAGTTCCCACTCCCCCGGATGAAAAGTCTGGCGACTTAGAAAATCCGCCTCCCAGTTCTCCACGCCTGGGATGTAGATTGCTGACAGGTGGCAAGAGTGAGACTCTGCCCAGCGAATAATCTTCGAGACTTCCAACATCGCTAGGGAACTCCTGGTTCCCCCTTGATGATTGATGTAAGCCACAGTCATGATGTTGTCCGACTGAAATCTGATGAACCTCAGTGTTGCTAACTGAGGCCAAGCTAGAAGAGCATTGAATATTGCTCTTAATTCTAGAATGTTTATTGGGAGGAGTTTCTCCTCCTGAGTCCACGATCCCTGAGCCTTCAGGGAGTTCCAGACTGCTCCCCAGCCTAGGAGGCTGGCATCTGTTGTTACAATCGTCCAATCTGGTCTGCGAAAAGTCATTCCTTTGGACAGATGAACCCATGATAACCACCAGAGAAGAGAATCTCTGGTCTCCTGGTCCAGATTTAGCAAAGGGGACAGATCTGAGTAATCCCCGTTCCATTGACTTAGCATGCATAGTTGCAGCGGTCTGAGATGTAGGCGTGCAAATGGCACTATGTCCATTGCCGCGACCATTAAGCCGATTACTTCCATGCACTGAGCTACTGATGGGCTTGGAATGGAGTGAAGAACACGGCAAGCATTGAGAATCTTTGATAACCTGGACTCCGTCAGGTAAATCTTCATCTCTACAGAATCTATAAGAGTCCCTAGAAAAGGGACCCTTGTGAGTGGTAACAGAGAACTCTTTTCCACGTTCACTTTCCACCCATGCGACCTCAGACATGCTAGAACTATCTCTGTATGAGACTTTGCAGTTTGAAAACTTGACGCTTGTATCAGAATGTCGTCTAGGTACGGAGCCACCGCTATGCCTCGTGGTCTTAGTACCGCCAGAAGAGAGCCCAGAACCTTTGTAAAAATTCTCGGGGGCCGTAGCTAATCCGAAGGGAAGCGCTACAAACTGGTAATGCCTGTCTAGAAAGGCAAACCTTAGGTACCGATAATGATCTTTGTGAATCGGTATGTGAAGGTAGGCATCCTTTAAATCCACTGTGGTCATATATTGACCCTCTTGGATCATGGGTAGGATGGTCCGAATGGTTTCCATCTTGAACGATGGAACCCTTAGGAATTTGTTTAAGATTTTCAAATCTAAGATTGGTCTGAAGGTTCCCTCTTTCTTGGGAACCACAAACAGATTTGAATGGATCACTCCCATTACTAAGAGGTCTTGTACACATTGTAGAAATGCCTCTTTCTTTACTAGGTTTGTTGATAACCTTGACAGACGAAACCTCCCTTGTGGAGGAGAAGTTTTGAAATCCAGAAGGTATCCCTGAGATATAATCTCCAATGTCCAGGGATCCTGTACATCTCTTGCCCAAGCCTGGGCGAAGAGAGAGAGTCTGCCCCCCACTAGATCCGTCTCCGGAAAGGGGGCCCTGACTTCATGCTGTCTTAGGGGCGGAAGTAGGCTTTCTGGCCTGCTTGCCCTTGTTCCATGACTGGTTGCCTTTCCAACCCTGTCTGTAACGAGCAGTAGTTCCTTCCTGTTTTGGAGCGGAGGAAGTTGATGCTGCTCCTGCCTTGAAATTCCGAAAGGCACGAAAATTAGACTGGTTGGCCTTCGATTTGGCCCTGTCCTGAGGAAGGGTGTGGCCCTTACCTCCAGTGATGTCAGCAATGATTTCCTTCAAGCCGGGCCCGAATAAGGTCTGCCCTTTGAAAGGAATGTTTAGTAATTTAGACTTAGAAGTTACATCTGCTGACCAGGATTTAAGCCAAAGCGCTCTGCGCGCCTGTATGGCGAATCCGGGATTCTTAGCCGTAAGTTTGGTTAAATGCACTACGGCATCCGAAACAAACGCATTAGCCAGCTTAAGGGTTCTAATCTTGCTCAAAGACTCATCCAATGGTGCTGCGGCATAACTGCCCCCTCGTTGTCTGGTGATAATTTTTTTATCGGTACAGATTGACTTTTCAAAGTAATATCAATGCAATTGGTACACATATTTCTATTGGGCTCCACAACGGCTTTTAAACATAATGAACAAGCAGATTCCTCTGTATCAGACATGTTTAAACAGACTAGCAATGAAGCTAGCAAACTTGGAAATTACTTTCAATAAGTTCGCAAGCAATATAAAAAACGCTGCAGCGCTTTTTAAAAAACACAGTTGAATAACAAAGAACTAATTCAGTTATAGTCAACAATTCTTTAAATGTATTAATTAGCAGAGGATTGCACCCATTAGCAACAGGATGATTAACCCCTCAGTACCCAAAAAAACGGATATCAAATTAATATTAAGCGTTTTTATCACAGTCTAACACACTGTCACAGGTCTGCTGTGACTGATTACCTCCCTCAAAAACGAATTTTGAAGACCCCTGAGCTCTCTAGAGACGTCCTGGATCAAGGAGGAAGAAACAGGAAGACTGTGCTAGAATTTTAACTGCGCAACAAGGCGCTAAAAAAGGCCCCTCCCGCTCATTTACAACAGTGGGAGACCTGATATAACGGTTTCTAAGCAGAAATATACGTTATCCATGTGGAAAGAAATTCATGCCCAAAAGGATTTATCACCAAAGTACCTCACAAAACGAATAACATGCCAGTAAACGTTTTGAAAACAAACTTCTTTTAATGTCATGCAAAGTTATCACTAAGCCTGCTACCAGTCGCTTCCACTGCAGATAAGGCTTAAGCATTATTTCAGTATTAACAGTATTTTCTCAGTCAAATTCTAGTCCCTAGAAAATAACTCTACTGTGCATACATTTATCAGCCTGATACCAGTCACTACTACTGCATTTAAGGCTGTACTTACATCATACGGGTAACAGCAGTGTTTTCTTAGTCAATTCCATTCCCAGAAAATATTGTACTGCACATACCTCATTTGCGGAGGACCCCGCATGCTATTCCCATGTTCTGAAGTTACCCCACTCCTCAGAATGTCGAGAACAGCCAGTGGATCTTAGTTACGCCTGCTAAGATCATAGAAAAACGCAGGCAGTTTCTTCTTCCAAATACTGCCTGAGATAGAAAAACAGCACACTCCGGTGCCATTTAAAATAACAAACTTTTGATTGAAGAATAATTAAGTAAAAACTCCAACTCCTCCCGCGACCTCCTTCTTTGTTGAGGGTTGCAAGAGAATGACTGGATATGACATGTGAGGGGAGGAGCTATATAGCAGCTCTGCTTGGGTGATCCTCTTGCAACTTCCTGTTGGGAAGGAGAATATATCCCATAAGTAATGGATGACCCGTGGACTGAACACACTTAACAAGAGAAATTAAGCTTTTATCTTGGAAAGTTTTGTTCCTAGTTGCTATCTCTTCAGCTCAAAGAGTTTCTGAACTATCTGCATTACAATGTGACTCTCCTTATCTTGTGTTCCATGCTGATAAGGTGGTTTTGCGTACCAAGCCTGGGTTCCTACCTAAGGTTGTTACTAACAGGAATATCAATCAAGAAATTGTTGTTCCTTCTATGTGTCCTAATCCTTCTTGTAAGAAGGAACGTCTGTTGTTATTTGCAGGCAACCAAAGATTTTCGTTAAACATCTTCTTTGTTTGTTGTCTATTCTGGAAAGCGTAGGGGTCAAAAGGCTACGGCGACTTCTCTTTCCTTTTGGCTGAAAAGCATCATCCGTTTGGCTTATGAGACTGCTGGACAGCAGCCTCCTGAAAGGATTACAGCTCATTCTACTAGAGCGGTAGCTTCCACATAGGCTTTTAAAAATGATGCTTCTGTTGAACAGATTTGGTCGTCGCTTCATACCTTTTCAAAATTTTATAAATTTTATACTTTTGCTTCTGCGGAGGCTATTTTTGGGAGAAAGGTTTTGGAAGCAGTGGTGCCTTCCGTTTCGGTTCCTGTCTTGTCCCTCCCTTCATCCGTGTCCTAAAGCTTTGGTATTGGTATCCCACAAGTTAGGATGTATCCGTGGACTCGGTACATCATGCAAAAGAAAACAAAATTTATGCTTACCTGATAAATTTCTTTCTTTTGCGATGTACCGAGTCCACGGCCTGCCCTGTCTATTCAAGACAGATAGTATTTTTTTATGTAAACTTCAGTCACCTCTGCACCTTATAGTTTCTCCTTTTCTTCCTTGGCCTTTGGTCGAATGACTGGGGGGTGGAGTTAAGGGGGGAGCTATATAGACAGCTCTGCTGTGGTGCTCTCTTTGCTACTTCCTGTCAGGAAGGACAATATCCCATAAGTTAGGATGAATCCGTGGACTCGGTACATCGCAAAAGAAAGAAATTTATCAGGTAAGCATAAATTTTGTTTTTTAAAAATGTCATCTGCTCCAGGAGCTGGGGGGACAACTGTGAACGATGAGGTGAAAGTGTATTTCGTGTGATTGAAAATACACGTTCACTGTGGACGGTGGTTGGGGGACAGGAAACTAGCTCCTGGGCTACCACAGACAGGACAGGCCACAAAAACCTCTTTTCATCCCAAAATCTCAAGGGATTTGTACTGGGGGGCAGGGGAGGTTGAGATAGGTAAAGCTTAACCATGTTGGCAGCATTGCTTTCTTTCATCGGGGGCTCTCTAATGTCTCCAACCAATGTGCCCAGTGCATTAGCCCAAAAAGTAGCTGCTGTGGTGGGACGAGGACGAGCAGCAGTGCTAGGGCTTTTGGTTTTAGGTGACAGAGTATCACTCTGTCATCTCTTCATCAGCCTCTACAGGTGACATTTTTTTTTGTCTATCATGCACCCTCTGTATCAATTTGTCCCTCCATGTGGTCAAGCTATTTGTACGGAGTGCTATCTTTCCCTTTACTCTAGGATCACAAAGTGTGGCTAGCATGTAGTGAGGGCTAATGTCGATGCACTCTTTTACGCGCCGAGTCAGTTGCTCCTTCAACCTCCTTAGAAGGGCAGCAGCATCATCAAGAAGATTACCACCAGGCAATACTTCCCTATTGCAAAGGAAATCATCTAATAGGTTCGAGAGGTGAGTGAAGAGGGGAATGACTTTTGCCAGGCTAGCGTTCTCTTGGCTTAAATTTTCTGTCACCGCCCGAAAAGGTGTGAGGACTGCCACTAACTGTTCAATCATAGCCCAGTCATCCCTGCCCAGTGGTCTGTCAATGCCAATGGAATGTTTGTATGCCATTGCATGAATTGCCTTTTGCTGTTCTAATATACGCTCCAGCATATCTAATGTGGAGTTCCATCTAGTACTCACATCTTGTTTGAGCCGGTGCTCTGCAAGGCCAACATTTCTCTGTTCCTGCCTAAGAAGATGGCTATCTTTTACACTATGATGGAAGTGGCCAGCTATTTTTCGGCAACACTCAAAAAGTGTTGCCAACCTTCCAGTGTCGTGATCGAGGGCAGCCTTAACAACCAGATGGAGTACATGCGCCGAATAACGTATACCCACAAACCCACCCTCCCATAGCACCTTTAGCATATTGGCTGCCCCTTCTGGGACAACAAACCCATTTGTGCCTTTGTCCCTGCCTGCTCTCCCAGCCACTGAGCCACCATATTATTCAGTGCATGTAGGATGTTATGTGAGGTGTGCTGATGATCCATCACCTCAGCATGCAGGAGAAAGGAGCGGTACCCCTTGGCTACTACACCAGTCACTGAGTCTGAGGTTTTTGAGCCTGAACTTTTTGGTGATATATCTGGTGACACATTTGGCAGCCACCAATGTGCCGTCAAAGACAGGAAGGCATGTTGGCCACTAGGAGCACTCCATAGGTCAGTGGTGAAGTGCACTGACTGTCCAGCAGCCTTTCCCAGCTCCTCCTTCAAAACAACAACGCATGACTGGTAAAGTGAGGGAATTACAGATCTACTAAATGTGGTACGAGCAGGAACTTTATAATGGGGAGCAACTGCCTCCATAAGTTGTTTAAAGGGCTCCCCTTCCACCATATTAAAAGGAGCCCCTCCAACCGCTATGAGCTGTGCAATGAGGCATGTAATTTTTCGCACCTGCTGTCTTGACATCCGACTGGAATGAAATACACCAAATTGCTCTATCGTGGGTTGGGTGGATTTCATGTGATGTTGGCTGACACTGAGAGCAGCTGCACCAGAAGAGGCATGATCACCCTGCCCCTTGTGATTACTACTGTTGGTGACTGTGACACTGCTACTAGTAGTTCCCCTAGTAGTGCTAGCTGGAGCAGACACACCACTCTCTTCCCTTAACACCACTGGCTTGTGATGGGTGCAAATGTGTTGGTTCATTCCTGAATTGGTCAGATGCCCCAACACTCTACCCCGGCTGACGTGCCTACCACACAATTTGCATTTGGTTTGGCGACCATCACCAGTAGCCTCAAAATTCTCCCACACTTGTGCACGACGGATACCTTTGCCACTGTGCAGTGAAGAATCTTTTGGGAAAGTTTCTTTGGACGCACATGCTGTAGCAACTTCTTTTGTTTTTGTTATATTATGGCCTTCTCTCTGTGACGTAACAGGAGGAGACCTAAACATTGAAGGGATGGTGGTAATGGAGGAGGTTAGTGGCCTACCAGTAGTGGCGGGTGCACTAACTACAATCTGGCTGGGAGACTCAACATGAGCTATTGGAAAGCTCGTTGACACTGGTGATGACGATGTTGGAGACAGAGAGGACTACAAATCTATAGAATAAGGTGAATTATGGGCAGGGGAATAGTGAGTATGATCATCTGGTTCTAAATTATAAGATGACACTGATTCGACATGTTCAATGTTAGTAAACATGGATTTATCACTAGCGACATATGTTAGGGAGCCCTCTAATCCCTGGTGACTACTGCTGCCCTCTTCACTTATATCAATAGCAGATGGGCTATCAGTAATGTTGGCACTGGCAGTGGCGGTGGTGGTGGTGGCAGTATGAGCATGAGAAATTTTTTCTTCCTCATACTCAAATACTTCACGTTTGGGATGCTTAAATGAATGTTCACTGTAAAAAGCCTGCGTTGGTACTGCTTGGCCTCTACTGTAAAACATGTTAGTTGGCAACACGGTACTAGAACTGGTCATAGCGGAGGTGGTGACACAACTGACTCTAGTTATTGTACATGTTGTTTTGGGGGTAAGATCTCCAAAATTAAGACGCTGCCGAAATGCGGACTGCTTCCTGGTCTCAGAGGAGGACCTATCAACCCTACTAGAGGATATTGAACTTAAATTTTTACTTACAGACCTTTGACATTTAGAGGGTGGACTCAGATGACTACTAGCACTACTGCTAGTGAATCTACCAGTGCTTTGACTACTGCTGCTGCTAGCTCTGCTTGAACCCATTAACTTTACCTGAGGCACAGAAACAGGACAGGGCAGCAGTTCCTGCTGCTTCATTTGCCTCTCATTTGTAGTATCACGTCTCTTGTGAAACCTAAATGATGTTTCATGTGTGGAGGATGGATGACAAATGTCTGTGCCTGGCAATGAAGATATGGATTCTGTGGAAGGATTTGACACAGACAGTAGCGGTACACTTGTGGTGGCACTGGTTACTGTGTCACTGCTGCTGGTTTTTGGAGGAACATGATGTGGGGGATGACTATCCATTACAAATAATTAGGTAGTTGTCTACTAATTATATATATTTAAAAAAAATTGAAAAATTAAATAATGGTAAGTATTACTATAGAATTATATAATTATTATCAATTATAAACAAAAATAATAGTTTTTTAATTAATAATATTTTTTGGGTCTAGATACTATCACACACACAATCAATAAAAAAAATATATTTAACAAATAATATAGATTGGATAATGTGTCTTCTGCTGATGCTGATGTGTTCAAAAAACAAAAATCCTATGCTAAAGGACAAGTATGCCTGTAATGTAATCTAAGTTTAAGACAGCACAGCAGTAACTCTCTTAAACAAACAAAAAAAATGTAATTACATTTTGTGTGGAAATCTACAATGATGAATAGTATACATAGTACACACACCAAAAAAAATATCTAATTATATTTATCCACAAAGAGTAAATGATAATAATATAGGGTAATGCCTGTGACTATGTCTGTGTCTTCTGCTGATGTGTTCAAAAATCAAAACAATCCTATGATCATTTACCAACCTGTGTGCCTGTTATCTAAGTTTAAGACAGCACAGCAGTAACTCTCTTAATAAACAAAAAAATGGAGTGAGCTCAGCTCAGCTCATACAGATAGAACTCCCAAAAAGTCACCCAAGACAATCAATACAATACACAATTATAATAAAAAAAATTAACTAACTAATAACTAGTACTCTAGTGAGAATTTCAAATAACAATTATTAATGCAAGAACTATAAGATAAAGAAAGATATATTTGACTGTTGTAAAACTTTCTCCCTTGAGTCACAATTTCAGCCAAAAATAATAATAATAATAATAAGCAAAAATACGCAGACCAGTAAATCTCTAGGACACTGTGCCTTCTTCTCTTCTGTAAATGTTCAACTTCAGAAGTTCATGGATTGTCTTCTGCTGCAATGCTGACAGCCTGCAAGTCTGAATAATGTCTGCCTTCTGCTTAACATAACAGCACAGATAAGCACAGCCCTTGAGGAAAAGCTATAGCACATTGCACTGCGTGTGACAGTAATCCAACCCACAAAATTAAAATAATATAATTATTGGACCAGAAAACTAAAACTGTGACAGTAATCCAACCCCCAAAAAAAGGAATGATCTGATTGGACAAGAAGACCGTAGAAGAATATGACACTACACTCATTTTAATAAACGAATGAATTTGAATCGATTCGGATTGTTCTGTACCAGTATTAGTATATATTATATTAGTAGTATACCATGCTAGTCCAAAAAACGAAAAAAAAATATTATCTGTTCAATCAATAAAATTACATAATCATATCTCAACTATTCTAACTATTTTGTGGTTATATTGGATTTAATAATAATATTTATTTGAAGAAATAAAACTGCTCAACGCACATCCGAATGAAAACGAATATATCGGAACGATTCAAATATTTCGGAACAAATGCATTCGGATTAGTGTAACTATTATTAAATTAAATATATACAGTAGTATAGTTAAACATGCATTTTATATGTTCCGAAATATTTTAATTATTTGATTATAAATAATAATTAATATCTCATTTTCAAACAATTTTTTGGTTCTTTGAATTTAATAATAATATTTTATTTTAAAAAATAAAACTGTGCCACACACATCCGAATGAAAACGAATACGTCCGAACGATTCAAATATTTCGGAACAAATGGATTCTGATTAGTATGATTCGGAAAGCGTTTCATTCGGTTATTCGAATCGGTCCGAAGCACCGAATTTGTCAAAATTTGTACAAAACAATGTTATGGAAAGCGATCACTATGACATCATTGCATTCTACACATTCCACAAATACTAACTCAAAATGAGCATGCGCAAATTCACACAACTAAGACACATTGCACACATACTAATTACTAACAAAGCACACCTGAACACAATTTACAAGGCAAACCGGTACATCATTAAACATGTACACAGGGTATATAAGCATGCCACAAGCATGGCTTCTTTGACTGTGTTGCTGGTGGGTTTTTGGAGATTAGAGAGAGATTTAGTGCCTTATTGTAAGAGTTAGTGTTTGTGTGAGAGAGTGAGTTAGTGTTATTGTGCGAGTTAGTTAGTGGTAGCATGAGTTAGTGGTAGAGTGAGTTAGTGGTAGTGTGAGTTAGTGGTAGTGTGAGTTAGTGGTAGCGCGAGTTAGTGGTAGCGTGAGTTAGTGGTAGCGTGAGTTAGTGGTAGCGTGAGTTAGTTAGTGGTAGTGTGAGTTAGTTAGTTGTAGTGTGAGATAGTAAGAGAGCGGTAGTGAGCGAGAGTTGGTTTGGGTGAGTGTGCGAGTGCTTTTTCTGTATACGCAACACATTTACATGCAAACACTTTCAATACATACATACACCTATCAATAACACTACATACACTCCATACCCCATCCCCTCTCATACTACACTCCATACCCCATTCCATTTTATCCCATACCCCATTCCCTTTTATCCCATACCCCATTCCCTTTCATCCCATACCCCATTTCCTTTCATCCCATACCCCATTCCCTTTCATCCCATACCCCATTCCCTGTAAGGCCATACCCATCCCATAGTTAGATTTTTTTTACATATCCTCATTTTAGTCTTCTTATACATTTTTGTTTGTTAAATACTCCTTACCCTCTTTTATTTATATCCCTTTCACACTTTGAGCACTTTTTATTTTTTTTGTTATTTATTTTGACCCCCTTTCATTTGCCCACATTCACTTTTTGTTGGAGTATGTCGGGAGGGTGGGATAAGGGGCAGATTAGCCCAGAACTATTACAGTTCATCACGACTGAGATTAGACAAGAGGTTATAGAGGACGTCAGGCAGGAGTTTCGTCAGGAGAGGGAGAGAGGGAGGGGGAGAGGAACAGGACAGGAAGGGGGCAGGAAGGGGGTCAGGAAGTGGGGGAGGAAGCGGTGGGTGGACCCGGTCACTTTGTTCAAGATGAACAAGTGGCTGGGCCCAGTGGCGAACAGTGTAGAGCTTCACAGTCCGGGAAACAGAGGTCACCATCACAGGGGAAAGCCAAGCTGACTAGGAAGGCGAGGTATACCATGGAGGAGAAGGAGGCCCTCATAGAGGCATATATGCCGAGGGCTAAGAGGCTGCAGGCTCAGAAGGCCACCCCAAGGGAGAAGAGGAAGTTATGACTTGAGATCAGGGATGCAGTTAATGCAGTGGGGGCCCATAACAGGGATGTTGAGTCAATCAAGCACCACTACCGGGACTGCAAAATGGAACTAAAAAAAAAAATATTGAGGGAGTACCAATACACAACAGGGACCGGTGGTGGTATTCACGATGGGAGGATATGTTGCATCCCAGCATCTCCGAGGTGGCCATAGTCGGGATCGGAGGAGTCGATACCGGGAACCTGCCACTCTCATCTGACGGTAAGCTCATTTAATAATCTCGTAACATCAAAAATAAAGAATGTATTTAAGGATATGATTAATGCTATTGCACTTTTTAACACATTATTATGTAAACACATTCAAAATTACCTTGCGATTACATTAGTATCTAGGCTACAGGTTAGGTGTGCATTTAAACAGACTGAAAAAAACACAAAAACACATTCAGATTGACCAGATAGATATCAGAAACACGGTTTGGAAAATGCGGAAATCATATTGATTGTTATATTTCAAAGTGGATTAATGAGGCTGCATTTGTAATTCTATTGTAAGCAAAAGCATTTACATCTTTATTTGGAACTATGCTAATATATACATTTCTTTCTTTTTGCAATATACAGAGTCTGGGGAGGAGGCAGCACACCAACTACAGGCTCCTCCTTCACCCAGGTATGAGAGTGGTGGAGATGACTTGCCACCTCGGGGAGACATGGAAGACATCCCTCTATACTCCTCAGAAGAAGAAGCACCCACTGCACCAGCATCCCCTCCTGCACCAGCATCCCCTCCTGCACCAGCAGCCCGCCGAGCATCAGCAGCCCCTCCTGCACCAGCAGCCCGCCGAGCATCAGCAGCCCCTCCTGCACCAGCAGCACCTCCTGCACCAGCAGCCAGCTGAGCACCAGCAGCCCCTCCTGCACTAGCAGCCCCTCCTGTGCCAGCAGCCCGCCGGGCACCAGCAGCCCGCCGGCCACCAGCAGCCCCTCAGGAGGAGATACCAGAGCTGCAAATCTTACAAGATTTTCAAGAACAGATGCGTGCCTCCCGGAGGGAAAATATTCAAAGCAGAATACAGATGTCAGAAGATATTCATGCCATTCGAGAAGCCCAAACAGACATTATCCAAGGACAAAACAAGATCATAAATATTCTCACAGCTATATTGCAGGTCCTCCGGGAGGCGCATAATGCACCATCTGCTGCTGGGCCATCTGATCCTGGGCCATCTGCTGCTGGGCTATCTGATCCTGGGCCACCTTCTGCTGGGCCATCTGATCCTGGGCCACCTGCTGCTGGGCCATCTGATCCTGGGCCATCTGCTACTGGGCCATCTGATCCTGGGCCATCTGCTGCTGGGCCATCTGCTGCTGGGCCATCTGATCCTGGCCCATCTGCACCTGGTACTCCTCAACCTCCTCCTCAGCCGGGTCATCCCAGTACTCCTCCTTCCGCTCTTCCACAAACATCTCCCATGAGAACTCGTCGGAGGGGGCAATTGCCCCCCCCAGAGCCTCAGTCTCGTGGGAAGGGGGGAAGGAAGAGGAAGTAAGTATTTTTTACTATATATATTTTTATTTATTTAATGTGTAATGGATAGGTATGTGATGATGTGGTCTTCTTACACTTGTGGACCACACTCTGTATATAATCTGCTTCTATGGGACTGGGTCCATGGAGGCAGATTGTTTGCAGAGTGTGGGTTACAAGTGTGTGGACACCAGATCATCACATACCTATCCTTGTTCATTACCTTGATTGGTTTTTGTGATGTGATGTCCAAACTGTTTCCCTAATCTCAAACAAAATGACCATTACAATTATACATGATGGCATATTACTGTTTGAATGCCAACAACACAGCTTAAAGGGACAGTCAGAACATTATTGTTTTTTTTACAAAGAAAACACTTTTATTACGCATTATCAAGTTTGGAAAAACAACACTTAGAGAAATACACCTTTTACTTCTGTGATTAAACTTGTATCTATGCCTCAGGAAGATGACCACTTATTTATGTTCTTTTGACAGACCAACATTTCAGCCAATCATTGATCAATCCAGGGTAACTATACTGTATGAGCTCAATGTTTTCTATATGAAAATGCAAAGAAAATGCCCTCTAGTGGTCAAAATGCATTCAGATTAGATGTACTCTTCAAGTTCTAAGAAATGAGCAGAAGAACCTCCTAGGTTTAGATATCAACTAACAATAACAAGAGAACTAAGAGAAATTGGTGATAAACGTTTGAGATATAGTTTTGAAAAAAAGGCATTTTTCAACATTAAAATCATTACTGTTTTTCTTGACTGTCCCTTTAAAAAATTACATATGCCAACATATACTAATCCTTAGGGATTGTTGGTATATCTACATGTACTTGTTCAAACATGAAAATATTGGAATAGGATACTAAGCCTGTATGCCATATTTCTATTGACGTGTTAAATAAAGTCTATTTTCTTAAAGATACATTATTGTGTTTGAATTATTTAAGAAAGACATTTCATTTAGAAGGAATATGGTTTCAGGTCCTTTTACGAGTTACTTTAGAAATATATGCTCACACTAATATATTTGGAAATTAACCAATGTGGAACTCATACATGACACAATACTGAGCATTTACATTAAAGGTACAGTATACAATCATTTTCAGAGAACTGCATTTAATAGACACTACTATAAACAACAAGATGACCACATACTGATATCAAAATCCATGAGAAAACGGTTTAAAGACTTACTTCGAAAATCTGTTTAGCTATGTTGAAAAGTTGGCTTGAAAGCCCATTCCAAGTGGGAAATAAGACAATCCCCCTTCCTTTGCATATGAAAAGACCCTTTACACAAACAGGAGCAAGCTGGAGAAGGTAGCTGATGGTACTCACATCAAACTTTGAGGCTTTGGTAGGAGTCAGAAAATTACTGCAATGTTATTTAAACATAAGCAAAACTAGACATTGATTATAAAAAAAGGACTATATAAATAGATAGAAAAAACATATGTATTGAAAGAATGAGTGTGTAATGTCCCTTTAATAAAAAAATAACACAACATAACATCTAGAATAAGTAGGCATCTCATATATTTAGCATAAGATAAAGGTCAATGCATATTGCTTACTTGATTCAAATACAATAGCGCATCTTTATGAATAAGATATGTAGCAAATTTAAAAAAACAGTCATTATTTGTAGAAAATTAAAATATTGTTGACAAACATATTAAACAAGATGGACTATATTCATGGATTTGCACTTGCCTCAAAATATCTTATGCAGGAAAACATAGTGCTTTCATTCGTTTATTCAACAAGACAGCCATCAAAAGAGATTTTTGTGTTCTTTATCATCTATGGTTCAACAATGTACATGATTCACACAATCCATACTTGACATGGTTTTAAACTTGTTTTCTCATTCACAAACCTGGGTTACGTGCAAATTGAAATATTGCGGGACTATGTAATCCAATCAGACGGATTTAACACCTTGGCATGTGACATCTTAATTAACATGGCGCATCGTTGATTGCGTAAAAACGCCATCCAATCTATGGCGCATCGTTGATTGCGTAAAAACGCCATCCAATCTATGGTGCATCCTTGATCGCGTAAAAACGCCATCCAATCTATGGTGCATCATTGATCACGTAAAAACGCCATCCAATCTATAGCACATCCTTGAAAAAACATCAGCCAATACAAGGAATCATTTGACAGCTTGGCAGGTGACGTCTTAAGCAACATGGCGCATCCTTGATCGCGTAAAAATGTCAGCCAATACAAGGCCTCATTTAACAGCTTGGCAGATGACGTCTTAAGCAACATGGCTCATCCGAGATCGCGTAAGAATGTCAGCCAATACAAGGACTCATTTTACACCTTTGCATGTCAACAAGAAACGTATTTATATTTTATAAACTAGTATGTGCTATATTAGTAGCTAGCAATGTCCCGCTAGATAACGTAATACTGTGATATATGAAATAGAATCCATTGTTGAAACTAAGGATATATTTCAGTAGAAGCAGAGCTGAAAACAACGTTTTATATTACACGATTATGTAGGACATTGCAATTTGAAATACATTTTTACAATGATTTTTAATCTTTGGATTATTGTGTTTCATGTCTCTTTAAATGTGAAATAATGCTAGGAGATATATTATGAAAATAGGAATTGTTTATACATTATATGTTACCTATAGCTATGGTGTCCATCTTTACCATTTAAAAAGGGACACATGAGAAATACATATGTCAGGGATGTTTTAAGATATGTTAAGATTTATTTGGAATAACAATAATGACACATGTATTGATCAAACGTGTCACTTATTCAAGTTGAAATATCGTCAGCCTTCCTATAGCAATATATTGTAGGATAATTAAAGAGAAAAAAGAATAAGGGAAAGATATAAATCATCTAAAATATGCGCATTACACACAGTGATTGATTTTGGAACACTACTACAATAAGATATAAGTCAAATTGGAATACATGTGCTGTCAACATTCAAATAAGAGTCTTTTTTTATTAATATTATATGTCCATGTTGATGTAAAAAGGACACAAATACATTAGAAATGCATATCCATTCCTTAAGAATTGTGGTCAGCATCACTTAAAGGGACATGAAATACAAACAATTAAGTTTATGGATTCACAGAGAAGATACTATTTACATCAAATTTTCAATTTACATAGATTAGATCATTATATCAATCTTGGGATCATTTGTTAAAGGTGCATCAATTCACGAATAGTTTAGAAATGAACACATGGATGTGCAAAAAAAAATAAAAATATATATATATATATATATATATATACAACCAGCAAAAAAAAAAAAAAAAATATATATATATATATATATATATATATATATAACTTCAGTCCTATGCTAATCATAATCTGGCAAAGATAGACCTTTATGAAAAGTATACCAAGAAAATGACTCAAATTCAATCTGAGATGTCAATATTCAATTTATTGACAATAGTATTATATTTAAGAATCATGAAAGACCATTATTTTGTTCAATATCCCTTTAAGGATTAACCACATAAACTATAGATTTCAATCAATGACATGAATAAAGAGGACAAATAATATTGGAATGGCATGTATTTTATTATTATGTCATAAAACATAAAGAAATAAGATAACGTTACAAAAAAAAACATATTTCAAATTCTGCCCCATTGGAGCCATTTGACAAGGTAAAAGAGTGCATCACAGTCCTTGGAGGGAGTTGACAAGGGCCAACACAGCCCCATTGGAGCCATTTGACAAGGTTAAAGAGTGCATCACAGTCCTTGGAGGGAGTTGACAAGGGCCAACACAGCCCCATTGGACCCATTTGACAAGGTAAAATAGTGCATCACAGGCCTTGGAGGGAGTTGACACGGGCCAACACAGCCCCATTGGAGCCATTGGACAAGGTAACAGAGTGCATCACAGTCCTTGGAGGGAGTTGACAAGGGCCAACACAGCCCCATTGGAGCCATTTGACCAGGTAACAGAGTGCATCACAGTCCTTGGAGGGAGTTGACAAGGGCCAACAAAGGCCAGCACAGCCCCATTGGAGCCATTTGACAAGGTAACAGAGTGTACCACAGTCCTTGGAGGGAGTTGACAAGGGCCAGCACAGCTCCATTGGAGCCATTTGACAAGGTAAAAGAGTGCATCACAGTCCTTGGAGGGAGTTGACAAGGGCCAACACAGCCCCATTGGAGCCATTTGACAAGGTAAAAGAGTGCAACAGGCACAACAAAAAAAAACAAAAAAGGCCAAATGGCAACAACTGTAAAAAAGGTAACATGTGGACGGAAGATTCGTATCTGCACACTCGGAGCATCTCCGGATCCTCCACTTATGGGCCATCAGCATCACCCTCATCGTCCTGTGCATGTCCAGCTCCAGATTCAAGCATTGACTCTACACGCATCATACGTTGTAGAGTCAAACGCTGAACTTGTAGCTGGGCATGCATGGTGTCATGCATCCTTCTCAGGAACAGACTGTTCCTCAGCACGGCCTGCTCTATACGTGCTAGAGTCTCTAGCATCAGCCATGCTGAGTCACAACCTAAAATAAAGCAAACAAAGAATATTAATGATAATTACATAACATAATAAAAAGAAAGCAAAGATATAATAAAGGCAAATCATTATTATAATTAAATATTCTATCTCGAAGATTGACACATTAAATATGTTCTTCACACATAAACCATTAAAGGGACAGTTTACTCAAACATGTTCTCCCCTTTAATTGGTTCACAATGATCCACTTTGCCAGCTTGAGTGTATTACATTTTTTAAAATTATTTCCATTGTCCTTACATTGGCATTTGAAATAATTTACTTAGCCTATAGTATCCACACCTATCCTTAAACCTTTTGGCCTTGAGGCCAAGCTGAGTAAACACAGCAAGCAGAACAAATTACACTCCCAGTGGGTTATAGAAGAGTTAAGGTACTAAAAAGGTATTTTTCTATTGTTCTATCCAAGTAGTGGTGATTGGTATATAGAGTGATATGAGATCAAATATGTTATAATGTGGATTTAGAATGATACTTACAACTGTGCCTGGGAAGGATAATCCGACACCCAGGACAATGAAGGTTGGGACTGGAGGGAGGGATGGGGTTGGGAGGGGGGAGAGCTGGCATTGGGCTGGGGAGGTAAGGGGGGAGGGATGGGATTGGGCTGGGGAGGGATGGGCTGCCACTCTGAGTTAGCCCGTACAGCTGGGGAGTCAGGGGCCTGGGGAACTGGGGGGTGGTCAGGTGGGGAAGCTGTACGGGCCAAAATACGGGGAGTGCGGCGAGTGGGGGCAAAGGAGCGTTTTTTGGGAGGGACAGAACAGGAGGAATGGGAAGGCCCGGGAGGGGATTCTCTATGGGGAGGGACATCTACTTTGGGAGGGGACGGGGTAGGGTTGGGATGCTGATTCCCAGAAGAGGAGGGTCCATCTGAAATAGATAATAAAAATATATTAACATCTCATACATCATGAAATGAAATCAAGGCATTTAAACATGATTGTGTTTTATGTATACTTAGAAGTGCTTTTGAATTTCTAAACAATGATGACATAAGGATATGGTATGCATATAGGCACTCAGATGAATAGCAATGACTGTCTGTACAATCAGAAGATGATTATTGTGGTATGGCATGGAAAATGCATGTGACATCATGATGTCATTAATGACAAATCATACATAAATGAAAGAAAAATACAAATATATGTTCATGCTGCATGATATAAAAAGGGAGGCAGTAGTGTTTTCTAAAAAATAATGGAATAATAATTTTTAAAGTGCCAAAGCTGTAGACTTTGATTTTCTTCAAGAGAATGCTTTCAAACAATAATACATGTTGGAAACATGTTACATATATTTCACATACCATCAGACTCCAAGGGAGCCTCTTCCTCCTCCATCCCACATGTTACATCAATCTCTGTAAAAAATAACATGTTGTGTACACGCTAATATCAGATATTATAACATATGTTACTGTTGCTCAAGGACACACATCAAAGTTGCATTAAAGATATACTGAGCCAAAGTTATGATTTACATCATTTTGATGGAGCATACAAATGACATTAGATGTGTTATTCTTGATGAGTAAAAAACATAATTTATGTAAGAACTTACCTGATAAATTCATTTCTTTCATATTGGCAAGAGTCCATGAGCTAGTGACGTATATACATTCCTACCAGGAGGGGCAAAGTTTCCCAAACCTCAAAATGCCTATAAATACACCCCTCACCACACCCACAATTCAGTTTAACGAATAGCCAAGAAGTGGGGTGATAAGAAAGGAGCGAAAGCATCAAACAAGGAATTGGAATAATTGTGCTTTATACAAAAAAATCATAACCACCACAAAAAAGGGTGGGCCTCATGGACTCTTGCCAATATGAAAGAAATGAATTTATCAGGTAAGTTCTTACATAAATTATGTTTTCTTTCATGTAATTGGCAAGAGTCCATGAGCTAGTGATGTATGGGATAGCAGATACCCAAGATCCACGCAAGAGTCACTAGAGAGGGAGGGATAAAATAAAGACAGCCAATTCCGCTGAAAAAATAATCCACAACCCAAATAAAAAAAATTGAAATAATAAGCAGAAGAATCAAACTGAAACAGCTGCCTGAAGTACTTTTCTACCAAAAACTGCTTCTGAAGAAGAAAAGACATCAAAATGGTAGAATTTAGTAAAAGTATGCAAAGAAGACCAAGTTGCTGCTTTGCAAATCTGATCAACAGAAGCTTCATTCCTAAAAGTAGAAACTGACCTAGTAGAATGAGCCGTAATCCTTTGAGGCGGGGATTTACCCGACACTACATAAGCATGATGATTCAAAGACTTTAACCAAGACGCCAAAGAAATGGCAGAAGCCTTCTGACCTTTCCTGGAATCAGAAAAGATAACAAATAGACTAGAAGTCTTTCTGAAATCTTTAGTAGCTTCAACATAATATTTCAAAGCTCTTACTACATCCAAAGAATGTAAAGATCTCTCCAGAGAATTCTTAGGATTAGGACACAATGAAGGGACAACAATTTCTCTACTAATGTTGTTAGAATTCACAACTTTAGGTAAAAATTGAAATGAAGTCCGCAATACCGCCTTATCCTGATGAAAAATCAGAAAAGGAGATTCACAAGAAAGAGCAGATAACTCAGAAACACTTGTAGCAGAAGAGATGGCCAAAAGGAACAAAACTTTCCAAGAAAGTAATTATTTTTATATCCAGAGAATGCATAGGTTCAAACGGAGGAGCCTGTAAAGCCCTCAGAACCAAATTAAGACTCCAAGGAGGAGAGATTGACTTAATGACAGGCTTGATACGAACCAAAGCCTGTACAAAACAATGAATATCAGGATGATTAGCAATCTTTCTGTGAAAAAGAACAGAAAGAGCAGAGATTTGTCCTTTCAAGGAACTTGCAGACAAACCCTTATCAAAACCATCCTGAAGAAACTGTAACATTCTAGGAATTCTAAAAAAATGCCAAGAGAATTTATGAGAAGAACAGCAAGAAATGTAAGTCTTCCAGACTCGGTAATAAATCTTTCTAGACACAGATTTACGAGCCTGTAACATAGTATTAATCACTGAGTCAGAGAAACCTCTATGACTAAGTATCAAGCGTTCAATCTCCATATCTTCAAATTTAATGATTTGAGATCCTGATGGAAAAATGGGCCTTGAGATAGAAGGTCTGGCCTTAACGGAAGTGTCCAAGGTTGGCAACTGGCCAACCGAACAAGATCCGCATACCAAAACCTGTGAGGCCATGCTGGAGCCACCAGCAGTACAAACGAACGCTCCATTAGGATTTTGGAAATCACTCTTGGAAGAAGAACTAGAGGCGGAAAGATATAAGCAGGTTGATAATTCCAAGGAAGTGACAACGCATCCACTGTTTCCGCCTGAGGATCCCTGGATCTGGACAGATACCTGGGAAGTTTCTTGTTTAGATGAGAAGCCATCAGATCTATTTCTGGAAGTCCCCAGATTTGAACAATCTGAAGAAATACCTCCAGGTGAAGAGACCATTCGCCCGGATGTAACGTCTGGCGACTGAGATAATCCGCTTCCCAATTGTCTATACCTGGGATGTGAACCGCAGAGATTAGACAGGAGCTGGATTCCACCCATACAAGTATCCGAGATACTTCTTTCATAGCCTGAGGACTGTGAGTCCCACCTTGATGATTGACATACGCCACGGTTGTGACATTGTCTGTCTGAAAACAAATAAACGATTCTCTCTTCAGAAGAGGCCAGAACTGAAGAGCTCTGAAAATCGCACGGAGTTCCAAAATGTTGATTGGTAATCTCGCCTCCTGAGATTCCCAAACCCCCTGCACTGTCAGAGATCTCCATACAGCTCCCCAACCTGAAAGACTCGCATCTGTTGAGATCACAGTCCAGATTGGACGAACAAAAGAGGCCCCTTGAATTAAATGATGGTGATCCAACCACCAAGTCAGAGAAGATCGAACATTGGGATTTAAGGATATTAATTGTGATATCTTTGTATAATCCCTGCACCATAGGTTCAGCATAAAAAGCTGAAGAGGTCTCATGTGAAAACGAGCAAAAGGGATCGCGCCCGATGCAGCAGTCATGAGACCTAGAATTTCCATGCACAAAGCTACCGAAGGGAACAATTAGGGAACAATACTGAAGGTTTCGACAAGCTGAAAACAATTTCAGACGTCTCTTTTCTGTTAGAGACAAAGTCATGGACACTGAATCTATTTGGAAACCCAAAAAGGTTACCCTTGTCTGAGGAATCAAGGAACTCTTTGGTAAATTGATCATCCAAACATGTCTTTGAAGAAACAATACAAGTTGATTCGTGTGAGATTCTGCAGAATGTAAAGACTGAGCAAGTACCAAGATATCGTCCAAATAAGGAAATACCGCAATACCCTGTTCTCTGATTACAGAGAGAAGGGCACCTAGAACCTTTGAAAAGATCCTTGGAGCTGTTGCTAGGCCAAACGGAAGAGCAACAAACTGGTAATGCTTGTCTAGAAAAGAGAATCTCAGGAACTGATAGTGATCTGGATGAATTGGAATATGAAGATATGCATCCTGTAAGTCTATTGTAGACATATAATGCCCTTGCTGAACAAAAGGCAGAATAGTCCTTATAGTCACCATTTTGAAAGTTGGTATCCTTACATAACGATTCAATATTTTTAGATCCAGAACCGGTCTGAAGGAATTCTCCTTCTTTGGTACAATGAACAGATTTGAATAAAACCCCTGACCTCGTTCTAGAACTAGAACTGGCACAATTACCCCAGCTGACTCTAGGTCTGAAACACATTTCAGAAACGCCTGAGCCTTTACTGGGTTTACTGGAATGCGTGAGAGAAAAAATCTTCTCACAGGCGGTCTTACCTTGAAACCTATTCTGTACCCTTGTGAAACAATGTTCTGAATCCAAAGACTGTGAATCGAATTGATCCAAACATCTTTGAAAAATCGTAACCTGCCCCCTACCAGCTGTGCTGGAATGAGGGCCGCACCTTCATGCGGATTTAGGAGCTGGTTTTGACTTTCTAAAAGGCTTGGATTTATTCCAGACTGGAGAAGGTTTCCAAATGAAAACTGTTCCTTTAGGGGAAGGGTCAGGCTTCTGTCGAAAGGAACGAAAACGATTAGAAGCCCTATATTTACCTTTAGATTTTTTGTCCTGAGGCAAAAAGGTCCCTTTCCCCCAGTAACAGTTGAAATTATTGAATCCAACTGTGAACCAAATAATTTATTACCTTGGAAAGAAAGAGAAAGCAAAGTTGACTTAGAAGTCATATCTGCATTCCAAGACTTAAGCCATAAAGCTCTTCTAGCTAAAATAGCTAAAGACATATACCTGACATCAATTCTAATGATATAAAAAATGGCATCACAAACAAAGTTATTAGAATATTGAAGAAGTTTAACAATGCTATAAGCATTATGGTCTGACACTTGTTACGCTAAAGCCTCCAACCAGAAAGTGGAAGCTGCAGCAACATCAGCCAAAGAAATAGCAGGTCTAAGAAGATTACCTGAACATAAATAAGCCTTCCTTAGAAAGGATTCAAGCTTCCTATCTAAAGGATCTTAAAAGAAGTACTATCTGCCGTAGGAATAGTAGTTTGTTTAGCAAGAGTAGAGATAGCCCCATCAACCTTGGGGATTGTCTCCCAAAACTCTAATCTATCAGATGGCAAAGGATACAATTTTTTAAACCTTGGAGAAGGAGTAAATGAAGTACCCAGACTATTCCATTCCCTAGAAATTACTTTTGAAATAGCATCAGGAACTGGAAAAACTTCTGGAATAACTACATGGGGTTTAAAAACTGAATTTAAACGCTTATTAGTTTTAATATCAAGAGGACTAGACTCCTCCATATCTAATGCAATCAACACTTCTTTAAGTAAAGAACGAATAAACTCCATCTTAAACAAATATGAAGATTTATCAGTGTCAATATCTGAGGCAGAATCTTCTGAACCAGATAGATCCTCATCAGAAATAGATAAGTCAGAATGATGGCGGTCATTTAAAAATTCATTTGAAATATGAGAAGTTTTAAAAGACCTTTTACGTTTACTAAAAGGAGGAATAACAGACAGAGCCTTCTGAATAGAATTAGAAACAAATTCTCTTACATTAACAGGAACATCCTGAACATTAGATGTTGAAGGAACAACAACAGGTAATGGATTATTACTAATGGAAACATTATCAGCGTTAGAAAGTTTATCATGACAACTAACACAAACTACAGCCGGAGGAACAGTTACCAAAAGTTACAACAAATGCACTTAGCTTTGGTAGAACCAACATCAGGCAGCGTCTTTCCAGAAGTAGATTCTGATCCAGGGTCAGGTAGTGACATCTTGCAATATGTAATAGAAAAAACAACATATAAAGCAAAATTATCAAATTCCTTAAATGACAGTTTCAGGAATGGGAAAAAATGCAAAAGAAACAAGCCTCCAGCAACCAGAAGCAACAAAAAAGTGAGACTGAAATAATGTGAAAAAAACTGGCGCCAAGTATGACGCCCACATTTTTGGCGCCAAGTATGATGCCCACATTTTTTGGTGCCGAAAAACGTCTGTAAGACACATGCGTCAAAAAATGACGCAACCATGTGATGAAATTTTTGCGCCAAAAATGACGCCGAAAATGACGAAATTTTTGCACCAAAAAAGTTAATTTATGCATTTTCTGCACCCGCGAGCCTAACAGCCCGCAATTTAGAAAAAGAGTCAAATTGAAATTTTTAAGGTAAGAAAAATATTTATTCATATGCATTTTCCCAAAAAAATGAAACTGACAGTCTGAAAGAAGGAATACTGATTATCCTGAATCATGGCAAATATAAGTTTAACACATATATTTAGAACTTTACATATAAAGTGCCCAACCATACCTTAGAGTGTCATGAATAAAATAAGACTTACTTACCCTAAGACACTCATCTACATATAGTAGATAGCCAAACCAGTACTGAAACGAGAATCAGTAGAGGTAATGGTATATAAGAGTATATCGTTGATCTGAAAAGGGAGGTAGGAGAAGAAATCTCTACGACCGATAACAGAGAACCTATGAAATAGATCCCCTAGAGGAAGACCATTGTATTCAAATAGGCAATACTCTCTTCACATCCCTCTGACATTCACTGCACTTTGAGAGGAAAACCGGGCTTCAGCCTGCTGCGAAGCGCATATCAACGTAGAAATCTAGCACAAACTTACTTCACCACCTCCATGGGAGGCAAAGTTTGTAAAACTGAATTGTGGGTGTGGTGAGGGGTGTATTTATAGGCATTTTGAGGTTTGGGAAACTTTGCACCTCCTGGTAGGAATGTATATCCCATACGTCACTAGCTCATGGACTCTTGCTAATTACATGAAAGAAATTACATTTTAGTGTCTGTATTTTTACAATTATCTCAAGAGCAGAGTACATGGAACATTTAAGAGTTCTCATGTGTGTATCACTTTATGATTGTTGTCTAAATTTATACTAAAAAGAAACATATGCTATCCATGTTCTGAAGAACAAAGGTGTAGACTAAGAAGCTTTGAGATCTTAATCTTTCAAGATTAAAAAATAAATTGATATATAATCAGAGGAGTAAATTATCTGTTTTATGCAAATGTAATGCTTCATCAGAATCATGATCATAATATTTATTACAAATACACCCTCAATGACATATGCATGAGTCAATGGACTTACCCAAGTCCTGCAAAGGCATCTCCTCATTGGTGCCGGATCCCTCTGGGCTCTCCACAGCAACTATATCTATTAATGATATAGATATATATTAGTGAACACAGTTTGGACATCACTAAATCCCATCAGTATCGAATTTTCAAAAGAATATACTTAGAAATATGAAGAATAGACCACTAATATGAACAATAAATGCATGCGTTAATCAAGTTGATTATAAAGAAATTGACATTAACATATGTTTAATTTCTTTTTTTTTTCTTTTTTTTAATAATTTTTATTGAGGTCAAAGTTTTGGCATACATAGAAAATATAATAACATTGCATAACATTGCATGGATGCGTTCCAAGAAAGGACTTATGGCAAGATACATCCCATAAATTACATATTAATAAGGCATATGCAATTAACAATATCAGCTATATCAATAGAGCATGATGTGGTTTACAGAATAAACGTTGACAAGTAACAGACACCGTCTATTTTCTTTATGATATAAAGCTCTGAAAAGAAAAGAAGCAAATGCTGCAGAGGAAAAAGAAAAGGAAAACACTTGAAAACACAAGTCTTGGTACACATATAAATCTATACCCTTGCCTAGTCATATTTCTTCAGGACTTATAGTAAGGCACAACTTATGAGTTACATATTAAAAAGTCATATGCAATTAGAAACATCTGCTACATCAAAGAACATAAGTAAAATTTAAAGTAGAAGTTTGTATACATTAATCAATTGATGTATACTATTTATATGATATAAAGCTCTGCAACGGAACATTTGCTATAGAAAAAAAAAAAGAAACACATGCCAATATTCACCTACGCCTTCTATATTGAACAGGAGGCCACTTTTGGACCTCATACTTTGTAGGGTAATAACATGAACCGAAGGCTACAAGAAAGAGAGGAGACCACTTGTGGATCTCATTATTTAGACCTCAGGTGCTATTTTATTATTTAGTTATAAGGTTAATGTAGAAGGGGGGCAAGGTAGTTGTTTATCAAACAATGGTGGTCTACCAGAGGATTCCAATTGTAGGCAATAGAGCTTTAAATCCGGCTAAAGATAGCAGTCCAACTCAACAATAAGTAGCCGGACTGTTTGGCGAATACATGTATTCCAAGAAAACATAGGCTTAGAACCTGTAAAAATCTATGTATGTGACTAGTATATGATATAGTAGTGAACTGTGGGTTCTCGAGGAATATGCTAAGCTGAAAGGGAGAGACACCCAACCTGGCATGTAGGTCTTATACAAGAGATAAATTGGAGCTGCTGTAGTGGGAACATTAGTGAGCTGGTTATCACACCAATAGATTCAATAATAAAGACCACCTCCCATTGATCAATAGAATTAAGGGTCAGCCATCTCGGCTGCAGATAGCAAAACCCCAGAACTCTAGAAGGGAAAGCAGGGAGCAGGCACTCCTAAGGATAGTTGGAGGGATTGGAGTGAAATATCACTGAGGAGTAGTTATGACATCTAAATGAGTGAAACCATTTATGCTTGTCCTATAAATACATAGTAGGTAAACATTCATCTCCCATTTCAAGCATATACTAAGAGTGAATATAAACACCAAATATAAAACTATGGGTCACTTCTGTGATTGTGACTATGCTGGAATGAATCACTAGCTAATATGTACAATGGAAATATGAGTGTAAATTATCTATGTTTTGCATATACTACATATAAATTACCCCAATTACATGCATGAGAGTCCGTGCAACTTTGAATGTCCAAATAGGCATTAAACCATGAGGGGTTCACCACTTTGAGCCAGACATATGGGAAAAGTTAACCCACAACAGTCCTCAAAACATCAATGCAGGTTTTAGGATATAAAGAACTGCAATGAGGATCCGAGTATGCTTGCCTGTGTAGGTGTCACCACAAACTGAGGTCGGTTCCAGAGTTAGGTGAGATTATAGCTGGATTGAGAGCTACTCTGAGTGACCGCCATTTATTCCCCAGGGTCAGCACCACGACCTACAGCATCGCAGCAGCCGACACCGGGGGGCTAGGTAGGACCTTCTGGTTACTCTGGGTAGACAGTTTAGGACTCTTCAGAAAAGACAAGGGCAAAGCGGTAGGCGACTGAGGTGGTGCGGTTAGGCTTGCCGCAACTGTGTCCACGGGGTTCTCAGAAGTATTTGGTGCGAATGTTCTCACTAAGCTACGCTGATCTGTTTGAGACAGCGCAACACTCGTTACAGCAGGGGCCTTCTCATCCTCCATGGCGGGAAACAGCTTAAGCACTGGGATGTTGCCTGGGTCCACACAGTTCGGCTTAGTCTCACCATCGCCATTTCCCCAAGCTGTAATTAGATCGTTCTCAAGCCGTGAAAAATGTGCATTCAGTAGGTTAACAATCTTTGTAAATAGGGTAGCTTCAATGGGCTCCATCCGGTATTCCTAGAAATAAAGTCCCCGTTTGCTATGTGCAGGATCAGTACTTTCCAGGTACTTCTTAAGCACTTAACATGCTACTTAACGACAGGGCCAGAGGCGCCCCGCCGGGGGGTATATTGAAGGCCAAGATCTTATAATGGCTCTGGGCGCCGATGCCAACAACAATTCTCTTTATTTCATGCACTATAGGTGTGGTTTCCAAGGCATAAGTCTACTCACAAGAAATGTTGCATGGATCAAGTAGCTAAAGGTTGAATTTTCAAAGTTTTCAGTGAAAAGCTGCAGCTTCATACAGCAATGCGGCTGATCATGGCCGCTACCCGGAAGTCCCCCCCCCCCCCCCCATGTTTAATTTCTTAAAGGGACAATTTACTAAAAATAATTTTCCACTTTAATTTGTTCCCAATAATCCACTTTACCTGCTGAAGTGTAGTAAATTGTTTACAAGTATTTACATTTCCCTTATATTGGCATTTTAAATAGTTTATTTAGCCTGTGGTATCCCCACCCATCCTGAAAGTTTTGGACATCAAGGCCAAGCTGTGTTAACACAGACAGTAGAAGAAATTACACTCCCAGTGGGTTATAGAAAGAGATAAGGTAATAAAATTTTAATTTTCCATTGTTCTCTACAAATATTGGTTATTGGTTTATGGACAGATATAAGATAAAGAAGCAGGTATATGTACACAATGTGATATAGTAATGAGATCTGATTATACATACAAGCTTAACCCATTTTATTAGGTTGTGGCTTCAAAACACAAAATCAGCTAATTAATATACACAAATAAGCCTTAAAATATCAAATCTCATACATACTTTTATAGTATACTGTCCCTTTAATACATTAGACAGACTATTCATCTCAGATTATTCTATTGCATATCTAAATATACCTATTGATAGTTGTTTTTGAAATAATACACACAAACAACACTTTGAATAACAACTGGTGAAAAATCAAACCAAAGCCATGTGGCACATAGATCCATTTGTGCAATGTACATTAATCTTTTTTAGGACACAACACATATTGATCACAATGCAAAACTGAAGTTATTATGAAAAATATGTCATCATGGCATCATGTGATATGATTTTCTAATAAGGATAACAATTGACTGAAGCAATTTAGATAATCAAATCCAAATTGAAATTATTGTGAAATCACGTGTCTAAATCCTAAAAGTGAAATGTTTGTTTTCATGTCCCTTTAAGGATAAGAATAAACAAGAAAACGTATGAAATGTATATTTGTAGATTCGGCACAAATGTGTTAGTGTTGTCTAAATGTATCCAAAAAATCAAAAGAACTACACAGGGGCAGAATATAAAATGGGCAGGAACCTAAGCTTACATTAAAATAGATATCAAGAATAGAAGGGATATCCTCAAATAATCATATTTTTTGATTCGTATTACAATGTAATCCCAACTTTGATTCGTGATTCTTATTTTAAAATAAGCAGAAAAGATAATAAGAGCATCCATATAAATATCTAACAATGTGAATGTATTATGTAATGTTATGTCCAGGTTTGTAAGACAAAGGTAAATTAATATGAGACATACCATGCTGTGACGAACCCTGGCTTGAGGTTCCAGCACCAACTTCACGATCTGTAAAATATTAATTGAGGATTGGATATCATTAATACAAATCAGGTCATGGATACAAACAATCTGATTTTTCAATTCTAATTGACAAAGTACAAATCTATTTGTATTTACACGAGTTTATTGTTTCCTCAATCAATGTCTAAATAAAGAGATCCTGTATTCTTATTTTCAATCTTTTATGTTGTTGACTGTAGCTTTAATTCATTTTGTGTCTTCTTGCATTCTCAACAATTGATAGAGATAGTTCATTGTTTATTTTGATCTTGCTAGTATAGCTTTTATAATGTAGAAGATTGTAAATAAGGATACTGTATTCTTCCCATATATATACTAATTAACGTATACATTTGACTAACATGTCTAAAGCAATGCCAGTTACAGCAAACACATGTTCCTGTGTGTGCTCAATTCTATCCTTCGTGATCATTGCGCAATGATTCCAAGTGGAATTGCGCATCCGTGGTTTGACCAACATGTCTAAAGCGATGCCAGTTACAGCAAACACATGTTCACGTGTGTGTGCAATTCTATCTTTCGTGATCATTGTGCAATGATTCCAAGCGGAATTGCGCATCTGTGATTGAAAATTGTTTTGGATATAGTAGTGTGATGAGTATCATTTATAAAGACTTCAAATATATTGGCAATTGGGTGTATTACAAGATTCAAATCGGATATTTGTTAATATTGAACAATAACAAATAATATTTAGAAATGTGTTATGATTCGATAGTCAATGTATGAAATGGCGGATGATAGGGATTTTACAGATGCGCAATTCCTTTTTCGCTCTGTGACGCATATTCTGTAGAGCGCAAGAAACATCACTCCTATTTCATGTGTGACGAATCTAAAATCAGATATCTGAACATCATATGTAGCGTATGTTGTGAGATCTATATAGGTTGAATATATGACTATATACAAGTTTCTAAAAAATCAAATCAAATATTAATATATTATATGAAGTTGGATAGTTACCTGGTTCAGATTCTCTGTCCGCTCCTCCCAGGCCACCGGACAGAGAAGCAGCTGCACTGGCCCCCGGGTCAGGACTTTCTGATCCAGCAGCTGGGGGGGAAGAAGAAGAGGCCGAAGAGCGAGAGGATCTAAATCTGCGAGGGACCCGGAGATTCAGGAGGTCGCATAAAGTCACCTCATAAGGGAGTAGATACAGTTTCCGTAGGGGCTTAGGATTTTTACCATCCCTCTTACGGACTTTTACCCATTCCCTTATGAGGTCGACTTTTTTTGTGCAAACGCAACCTCATATCTCCGAACCTCCGCATGATTTGATCTTGGCTCCTCTGGATGCTCAACACCAAATTAAATTTATTGGTGATAGACTCTCAGTGGGCCTTCTTAATACTCAGCTACGTCGACTTCTTCTTGTTCCCAAACAGCTGCGTATTGAAGTCCTCGATGGCGTTGATCAGTGCAGCACTCTCCAGCTTGGTGAACCTGGGAGGTGTCATGCCTGCTAGTCCGAATATAATATATATATATATATATATATATATATATATATATATATACTGTATAAGTATAACTATACCAGCAGGCATTAGAGAACTGACAAAGATGGCAACGTGTAATGGATTTTTATATGGTGAAGTAAACACGAGATGCACCATGGGACATGGTATCTGTACATCTGATTGGATCAAATTTTTAAATTTTGTTATCATGTCTGTGAGACCATAATGACTCAAGTTATGTTTGTGTGATGAACTCTGATTGGTTGTTCCTTAATGTTTCATATCTTAGTAACTTCCATGCACATACCCCCTGGGGGTGCTGTTACTCCATTTTCCATGTAGACTTATTTGTAACTCATGGGACTGTTATGCTGATATGTGTGATGCAGATGTAATATACGTGATCCATTAAATATTAATTTGACATTTTTTTTTGGAAATATAATCCAGTCACATTATTAAATGTTATACACATTTTGATGTTTAATATCGATCATGTTCTTTAATACAAATAAGTTGTAATAATACAAATTTAACATTGTATGTATTTATTGTTTATTAAAAGAATTTCGTGACTTATTGTGAAGTATTGACATTGCTCTATTAAATGTATTTATAATGCACATTGATTGTGTGTTATTGCGTGACATGACAAGCTAAAAGATACGTTTCCCACGCGAGATTTCTTAAATGCGTAATTTCTGGTTATAATGTCCGGAACTTGTATAATCTGATAATAAATGTTAAAAGACACGTTTTTTTATTATTAGTAAATAAACCTCAAGCTTGTATTTGTCTGAACTGCTCACATCTGTTATTGGGCAATGGCGTCTTTATTTTTAAAGGTACATTACAACAAATATTTTCACAAAATGATCCTGAGAGAGAATACATTTTTATACTTTAAAATGTAACTATCAATTTATATTAATCTTTAGATATCCTTAACAGAAGAAATTGCAATGCACATGGTTGAGCCGATCACACAAGGCATCTCTGTGCATCCACCAATGTTCAGCTACTGAGCATATCTAGATATGGTTGTAAAGGAAATACTCCAAAAATAATTATTTAAAATGGATGATAGAATTAACTGTTAATAATTAAATTTTATTTATGATTCCAGAAAGAAACGCTTTTTAATTACCGTCCCTTTCATGAGCTAATATGCAATCTTGAACTTAATCTAAATACATCTGTCTAAACATTGTAAATATGCATTGTTGGCCAGCCACAATGAAGTAGATATTTCCCAGTAATGCTTTGCTGATCATAAACCTATGCACCTCCCTTTCGAAAAATTAGTATAAAATGAGAATAAAGCATATTTGTATTACCTTCTGTATTGTTTGCCCCACTGTGAATGAAATATCTTCTAATGGCTGTATTTATACAGCTTTACCTTAAAGTGACATTAAAGGGACACAGAACGCAAATATTTTCTTTCGTGATTCAGATAGAGCATGCAATTTTAAGCAACATTCTAATTTACTCCTATTCTCAAATTTTATTCATTCTCTTGGTATCTTTATTTGAAATGCAAGACTGTAAGTTTAAATTCCGGAACATTTTTGGAGAACAACCTGGGTTGTTCTTGCTGATTGGTGGATAAATTAATCCAACAATAAAAAAGTGCTGCCCAGAGTTCAGAACCAAAAAAATTAATTATTAGATTCATTATTTTTCAAAAAAAGATAGCTAGAGAATGATGAGAAATTAATAATAGTAGTAAATTAAAAAGTTGCTTAAAAGTGCATGCTCTATCTGAATCACAAAAGAAAAAAATTGGGTTCAGTGTCCCTTTAAGCTATATTTTCTATACCGATTTAGATGGATACAATGTTAAAACGACGTCACATTTGGTTTTATTCTCTCATTATCTTTTTTACAATTTAGATTCTTGAATGAAAACCATATATAGATAGGCTCTTTTGATGCTGATTGTTGGTTGCACATAGATGCCTTATGTCATTGTCTAACCCATGTGCATTGCTATTTCTTTAACAAAGGATATCTAAAAACAAAATATAATTAGATAATAATAGTACATTTAAATGGTGTTTAACTAAAATTTGAATTGTCTATAATTCCAAAAAAAATATTTTTGTAATGTCCCTTTAAGGACCAAACCATTAGGAATATGTTGAGTTAACATTGTATAAAGAAAACTAAAGTTGACTGAAAATACATCTAGTTATGTGCTATCTATCCAAGAGGTAAGTAGAATTGCTATAAGTTATCTTTTGATCTATCTATAGTTAAATGACCCTTCAAATGACTCCACTAGAACTGAAAAGTAATCAATATGGCATACAATAATGAGCTTGGTATAAATATGAAATTAATTTAATTTTCATTTACAAATAATTTCTAACATATTAACTTTAACAAAATTAAAGATGAATAACCTATATTTATTGTAATAATGTTTTTTGATAACTAATTAAAAAAAAAGATATTATTATGTAAATCTAACATTCAACTACACTGTCACTTTAATGTAAGTTAAAGGGGAATAAAACCACTTTTCTTTCATTATTTAGAAAGAGCATTTAATTTTAAACAACTTTCTAATTTACTTCTATTATCTAATTTGCTTCATTCTCTTGATATTCTTTGCGGGAAAACATACCTAGATATGCTCAGTAGCTGCTGATTGGTAGATGCACATAGATGCCTCGTGTGATTCTCACCCATGTGCATTGCTATTTCTTCATCAAAGTATATCTAAAGAATGAAGCTAATTAGATAATAAAGTGAATTGGAATGTTATTTAAAAATGTATTTGCTTCCGAAATCATGAAAGAAAATGTTTGGGTTTAGTGTCCCTGTAAACACTTTACTTTCTTAAAAGTGAAATGAAGAAAGTTGTTTTGTATAATTTAGACTACATATCCTCGTCATAAACATTTTTTTTTTATCAAACATTTTTATTGAGGAGTTGCATATTACAGTGGCTTAAAGCACCAGGATATGTAAAGAAATAAAATACATACATAAGAGAATAAGTAAATATAAACAATAAGTATACATTCAGCGGTGTGGATAACATTCTGGTGGTCTTTAGATGATTTTCCTCTTTTTAGTCCCTTTTAAACATATTATGGGCCACTCTTGGATCCAAACATACAATATATAGGAAACATGTAGGGATAAGTAAGTACAAACATAACATCCACAAAACGAAATTACAAACTGCATTCTTAGGGACATAAATACACATTAATTAGAAATGTATTAGAAAAAAAGCGAGTGAGTCTGGTCAAACAGTGTACATATATGATATCTGCTCCTGGCAAACAGGGTTTGATAAGTGAGCATGGTATCACATAACAAGGATACTATTTCACATAGTGGAAGAGAGTTTGCTATATAGGAGATTAAGATCTGCTTAATTTAATAAAGTGGGTAATTGAGGTATCACATTGGTGGCTCGATCCTTTGTAGCGCTTTGAATTTGTATGCTTTAAATTGGTAACCTGCAAAATGCTCGTTATGCTATTTGATTCTCTGTGAGGGTCTGAACTGATCTCTTGGGATATATCACTTCCACAGTTACGGTCGCTAGCCACGTGGAGCTAATAAATGCCAAAGTAGAATTATGGGTAAAAATGCATTCCCATATGTATTCCCCTCATAACCCATCTCAGGATAACAATCCCACACCCAACCAGCTACCGTTTAAAAAATCCGGGTTATATTATTATTAGGGCAACCTGGCTAAAGGCGAAGGCATTCTAGTACAACTGGTTAAACACTGATGCATATGTTTCCACAAGTTATGTAATAAAATGCTGAGCTCCCTTGTTTTAATTATAAATGAACATTGAACTAAACAAAACTTAAGTAGTATGAAACTAAACAACATAATTAACCCCATAAGGATGACAAACCAGTTATTTAAGGAGGAGTAGGGCGAGGTTGTAACTAAAGTTGTTAATCCTTGCCCTCTCTATCAGTTAGCCGTGTCCCAGAAAGTCTCAAGTCGATGCCACAACCAAAAGAGAGGGCCAAGTAGTGATGGGCATTAGGAGTCCCAGCAACTTTCTTCACAAGACTCAAGATGGAGACATCTAAGCTTTTCTTATGGTATGTAAGGGGTGCTATAGCCGGCCTCGCTGCCACCGCGGATGGTGGGCTTAAATGCTGAGGCTGCCCGTACTTCATGGATGCTGTAGCACTGGAGAAGAAAGGCATATCCGGACCTGCGCGATCTTCGGCAGGGCATGAACTAATTTGAGGAGGTGTAGTGGCTAGCAGCTCTGAGCCCTCTAGAGAAGCTGTGGTGCTGGTGAGTGCGGGGAGTGCAGGGCTTCGGTGCCTCTGCAAGGCGGACCCATCCCGCGCTGCGGAGATATGTGTAAACATCAAAAATTCAGAAGTCTCTTCTTCTGTGAAGGACCTCATCATGTCTGTTAGTGTGCCAAAGTCTTGTGATTCTGTGTGCAGCAAGCTGGACCCGCCACGAAGTGGTGTCAGGCTTTTTATCAGTGGGGTCCCTTTTTTCACAGTACCTTTATGATCCGCTCTGCTTGTGTCTGAAGCCAAGGGTGGTTGCTTCGGTTTGCAGATGTCCTTTGGTGAAAAAATAATTATTGCAGAATCAGGGCTACATTGTTGGTTTATCTCTGAGTGTACCGTCTGATGTTTATCAACCTGACTTTCCATAGCTAGGCGGTGTAAAAGATAGTCATATGGTGCCCTCTCAATTAGTCGATTCATAATGTATTCAAGCTTTGCGGGAAAAACCACAGGACATGCTGAACTGCCCTCTTCTTCTTTGTCCGCCATAATGACGGATTGTTCTCTATTCCCAATAGTCTTGCAACCATAAAGTGGAGTTGAGCAGTGTGTTAGTTTATTGACCAGATAGCGATATGGTTTTGAAGAGGTCCAGTAAATCTGAATGTTCAGACAGCACCGGTAACCCGGCTCTTCCGTCATAAACATTTTATGATTTAAACATCTATAAATCACACAATAAAAGCATAGATGTATTTAAGTCAAAATTAAATTTGAGAAAGATACTTGACTTTAACATTATCTGAATAAGCTGTGTTGATATTTTTCATTCAATAAATTAACCCAAATTATTCTATGTTATATCTGGCATGTGCTTGTCAAATAGATGACTAACAGTCATGGGAGTAATATTTGGTTTACTTGTCAGATTAGATGGATATATTTAGTCGTATCTTACTGTGATAAAGATATGTCTCTAAGAATATGTATTTAAATTTAAAAAAGAAGAAGATATAGTATGAAAATAAATTTATTGGCAAGAAAATAAATAAAATAAAAAATTTAAAAAAAAAATCACAGATGAAACTCTGAAAAAGAAAGAAAATTATAAACATTAGTTATTTCATGAACACATGTCTTAAAATATTCATTAAATCGAATAATTGGTAAATCTTGTGTCTATGCTCCAACATGTATTTTTTTGGTCTTGATATTAAAAAAGGTTCAGACATGAAATCTATATCTATCCATAATTAGAAATACCATTATATTGTCTAATCAATCTTAGAATTAAACATTAGCATTTAAAATTAGACAAAATAATGCATATCACATTATAAAAATATATTTATATTGTATGCTGAACATAATTGAATGTAATATTTCATGTCCCTTCAAATAATATACCTTTATATCAACTATAGAATGTATTCCTTTGTCTGACTGGTCAGAATGTGAGTCCTCTCTAGCACAAAGTAGGGGTAATGTATGTAAAATAAACATATTCTAATATAGACAGATGCGCCACATGGCCCAATATTGTATGATCCACAGAGTTGGACTATCAGATTGTATTAAGTTAAACTCACAATCTAGGAAGCACTCCAAGTAGTGCAATGGGAGCAGTCTGGGATCTATAACAGTCACCCAGCAGACCGACCTCTCAAGCTGAAGGTGGATAATCTGTAGTAAAACACAAGGGGACACAAAGGTGCCTATATGGCCTAGTACTGTCTTATACCAGGAGCAGTGGTGTGTATGGTAAGATATATACTCACAAGATATAAAGCATCTCCATTGATGCTAATCAGACAGGAAGGGATCAATATAGTCACCCAACAGACTGTAACAAGGCTTCCACAGGAGGCAGACCGCATAGGTCCCGTGCACCAGGTGAAGATCCAAATAAAACACAGTAGCAAGTGTTTGAGATAAAAAAGTATTAAACTTTACTGGCAAAAATTAAAATACAGCGACGCGTTTCTCAGTCACAGACTGTTTCCTCAGGCATAATAAAATGATTTCCAAACACTTGCTACATATACCTAACCAAACCAATTAACATAATTGATATCACTTGTGGTAGGTGTGATCTATGACATCATAGGTATCCTAGTTACAAATCTGTTTTGACAACATAGGTAAACCCAATTTGTATGTTATATATTATACATGAAAAATAATAATAGATACATATTATAACAAATAATGCTCAAAACAATTCGAAATAAATTCAAACAATTGCATATAACAACGATTTGCATGTCTTTTGTATATATGTGGAAAACAAATATTCATCTTAGCATGTAGTAAGTGGTTCAATCAAATCTAAAATCCATTTGTATACCAAGTCTAGGCTAAACATATGTATATTAAATACCTTAATAACCTTACGGTTACATTACTGACATGCGCATTAGCGCTAGTTGCATGCAACTTAGAAACTCTAATAGCACTTTGTAACAAAATAAATGTAAGTAACTGAATAGGCCTTACTGTACTTATATCAATGCGAGTGGCTGGAATACAGCCGATTATTATATTGAGTCACATAGACCTATTAGGTCCAGCTCCTTACTTACGCTTAACGTGGAGCTGAATGAGTCATATGGTTCACATGGTTACACCACTGACATGCGCACTAGAGCTAGATGCATGCCATTCAGAAAATCTAATGGCGATTTGTAACTACACAAAGTAAGTGATCCGTTTAAAAATAACTCAAAGAATTTGGATTGATATGATATTACCATCAGTAGGAACAGGCTTGATTATGAAACTATAAGGTATGAGCATTGGAAACTTGTATGCTAAATAATACACGATTCTAATGTATGGAAAAAATAAATAGTAGCAGTTAGAGATTTGAATGGGGCATCATATGAATGAGCAGCATTATAAAAAGAAATAGCTAAATAAGAAACCTTATAGAAACAACTAAGGTATTTAATATACATATGTTTAACCTAGACTTGGTATACAAATGGATTTTAGATTTGATTGAACCATTTACTACATGCTAAGATGAATATTTGTTTTCCACATATATACAAAAGACATGCAAATCGTTGTTATATGCAATTGTTTGAATTTATTTCAAATTGTTTTGAGCATTATTTGTTATAATGTGTATCTATTATTATTTTTCATGTATAATATATAACATACAAATTGGGTTTACCTATGTTGTCAAAACAGATTTGTAACTAGGATACCTATGATGTCATAGATCACACCTACCACAAGTGATATCAATTATGTTAATTGGTTTGGTTAGGTATATGTAGCAAGTGTTTGGAAATCATTTTATTATGCCTGAGGAAACAGTCTGTGACTGAGAAACGCGTCGCTGTATTTTAATTTTTGCCAGTAAAGTTTAATACTTTTTTATCTCAAACACTTGCTACTGTGTTTTATTTGGATCTTCACCTGGTGCACGGGACCTATGCGGTCTGCCTCCTGTGGAAGCCTTGTTACAGTCTGTTGGGTGACTATATTGATCCCTTCCTGTCTGATTAGCATCAATGGAGATGCTTTATATCTTGTGAGTATATATCTTACCATACACACCACTGCTCCTGGTATAAGACAGTACTAGGCCATATAGGCACCTTTGTGTCCCCTTGTGTTTTACTACAGATTATCCACCTTCAGCTTGAGAGGTCGGTCTGCTGGGTGGTGTTATAGATCCCAGACTGCTCCCATTGCACTACTTGGAGTGCTTCCTAGATTGTGAGTTTAACTTAATACAATCTGATAGTCCAACTCTGTGGATCATACAATATTGGGCCATGTGGCGCATCTGTCTTCTTTTTTGCTTATAGGTTACCCTCTTGGATCCAGGCCGGGTCTGCTACAGATTGCTGCCTCAATACTGTATCACCTCATATATCTATATACTGTTTATTATATATTGCTGAAATATTATGCTGTTTTGATTTATATTTTTATCATTTTCTGTTGAATTGGTATCTGATTAATATTGTTATCCATATTGCTAGACTTTGTGCATTACATTCACTATTATATACATTATATAGCCTATTGAGTGCTAATTTTTTAGGGTGCCCCCTATCTTATAGACATATTCTAATATAGGACATGTATCTATTCCTAATTCTTTTAATATTCTACCTCCTGTGATTCCTAACTAGCATGCATTGTGCAAACTAACCTGGATGTATGGTCTTTGAAAGGCAATTATCTTCCAAATATCAGTTTATCTTCATTAGGTGTCTTATTCATCATTTTCAAAATAGAGGATTGTGAAATACCATCTAAAAGAAAAATAATCTAAGTGTCTCCAATAGGATGCATCCACAGCCTTAGTCCATAAAATTAATGCCACTTACCATGTGAACGTGTCTTTGTATGGCTTTCAAGGTCAGCACATTTGAAAGACAATGCCAGACATGATCACATTGGTATTCATCACTTTCAATCTGGGATTGTTCACTTTCAGTTTTGGATTCTTCACTTTCAGTCTTGAATTCTTCACTTTCAGTCTTGACTTTGTCACTTTCAGTCTTGAATTTGTCACTTTCCGTCTTGAATTTGTCACTTTCAGTCTTTAGATAAAGTAATCTCCCTTATGGCCGAAAAAGTGAAAATAAAATTAATAATAAAAGTGTGTGAATTAGTTCTGCCCCCCCATTTCTGAAACTATTTCTATCACTAGCTTACTAAGCATGTGTAGCATCTTGTTTTATGTTCTATCAATCAAGTGTGAAGATGAGTCATACATTGTGCAGACCTAACCTCTGATGTGTGACTTTGAAGCATATAGTCTTGCTAGAAGATCCCTTTCTGAGTATCCAAATTTCTAGTAATGTGTAAACTAAATACTATTTTGTAAAATGTATGCCATATGATGGTTGATTGTGCCAAATTCCTGCCAGCCACAGTCCATACATTATTTAGACTTACCAGCTGATGTCTTTAAAAACCAGGTGGCGAAGTCGTTACAGGACCCAATGCCAAGAGCATCACCTATAATAATCAAAATAAATGTTTATAATCATTTGATGAACAATCCTAACATGTTTGCACAATTCTCTCCTTCACATTTCCCTAGAATTCACACATATTCACAATACTCCAATCTAACTTCTATTGTTTACCGTCTGAAGTGGTGGTTGATGATGTCTGCTCTGACTTTGAGCCCCTCGTCCCGGAATGGCACCTCTAGAATAGGATCGTCCTCCTCATCTTGGAGGAGGCGTTGGGGCGCCTGGACGGCCTGCAGCATCTCAGCCCGCTGTGCAATGTTATGCAGGACGCTGCAGGCTATAACGATCTTACTAGGGCTGTATTGGAGGGCTCCTCCAGACCTGTCCAGGCATCTGAGTCTCATTTTGAGAAGCCCAAACATCCTCTCCACTACAGCCCTAGTCCACTTGTGCACCCTATTATAGCGCTCCTGGGCCTCGTCGGTGGGGTTACGCAACGGCGTAATGAGCCAAGGCCGACTCATGTAACCAGAATCACCTATAAATAATGAACATAAAAAAATTACAAATATTCTTAATTTTTAAATAATTATTAAAATACTTTTCATTGTGTATATGAAAAATCCCCTAAAATAAACATTTTCTTAAAAAAAGATTTATATGTTTAAATTGCATACTCTATCTGCCCATTTAATCTAAGACATGCTACATATCTGTTTGG